>NW_027597560.1:0-75086 GCF_964194155.1 Cetorhinus maximus
GTCACAGATGATAAAATTTGGGTCAACAAACTTTTGTTACAGTCCAATGAACATAACAGCTCAGCCATCATTTCTCTATACTAAATAACGAATCATACTTTTAGTGTTCAAGGTGTTTGGTTTTAGAGTAAAGGGGATATAATTTAGGAATTCTAGATTTACTCAATTTAAAATCCAGTTGTAATTCTGATCATTTAATGCTTTCTCATAATTCATATGTTTGTCAGCAGATCATTCACATATTTACATTCAGCTTCCTACAGTACAGCACTGAAGGACTTCTCTTTTGTTTGTACTTTCCAAGAAGTTCTGAGATATGGGCAGCAGTGTGAATGTTGCCCTTTGGTCTTTCACTGCAAATGCTGAGGTACCAGGTTGCTTTTAAATATTCACAATCGTTTCTTGATGCTTTTATTTCTTCTACACCATTTCCTTCGAAATGCAGAGCACACAGATCACCTGGAAGGAGCTGCTTTTGTTGCCAGAAGCAATATTCCCAGCATCTCCACGACTCAATCTCACTTCTATCCAACTTCTTACTTTCAGTGAACAGACACGCTCAAGCTAATGCGTTAGCCAACACATCACCACCAGCATTGTGTGATCCACCTGTGAGTGCACAAGGACTGTTGAAGAGACATGCCCCAGGGACAGAGCAGTCTGACTCCAAACTTTCTCTTTTGATGGGGAAAGGCACACAGTACACCTCTACGGTGCCTGTATCTAAACACCATTTTAAGAGTGGATGAGAGACAGCAATGCCTTTGCAGCAATCTCAGAGCCGAGATTACTGTGTGCAGACAAGCATCCCAGCAAAGGGGAGGAGTGTTCCTTATAAACAACTAGACTGGCCTTTATGTAAGATACTGGGTCAGATGAAAAGTTCACTCAGAAACCTTGTGTGGAACTGCAGCACTCCTTCAACAGTTGGTCTCACACATTCCTCTGACAAGAACAGGCAATCAGATAGCTCAATCCTTTAGCATCATACCAAACAACTTCACACTGATCCCAAACAGTCTGAAAGGGAAGCTCAGTTTAATGTCTCTATCCTGACGCGTGGAAACAGACTGGCCACCTGATCAGAGATAGTGGCATCTTTTAATATTACACAACCTGACTGCCCAGGATAAGTAAACACAACGAAGGCGACTGGAGCTGCTGAATAGGTTACGTTCATTTACAGCTCCACACAGGTACATGAACAGCGGATGAAGCTGCATTAGCATAAATTGGAGGACAACTCTGGATAAACACATTAGCCAGAACATTGCAAAAAATAGGTCAGGTTTAAGCAGTGGAGTTATTTAAAGGATATGTCACAATCTCTTTCTCCTCATATACAAATAATTTAATAAAGATAATTTTTTAGTTCAGCTTAGTCAACTTAAAAAAAAATTGCACCCAGTAAGGTTTAGACATGTGGTAATATTGTTTGAAAACAAAGTTGGGGTCAGTTGCTACAGAATAAAAAAAGCTCAAAGAATGAGGTAACTGAGGACTTTCGACTGTACTGACCTCAAAGTGACAGCAACTTGGACGTCAATCTTCACATAATAGTGTTTTCCAGTAATTTTAGCTCTCCAGAGTTGCATATACATTAAACTGCATTAGCCAACAGAAATAGGAAGGGGAGTTTCTTCTAAGTATCACTGAACAAAAAACATAATATTTGGCTTTAATATCCAGCAGGAATAAATTTCCATATTTGTTTTGTACAGAATAGAAAGCAACTTTGATCTATAGGCTTCATAACATGATGACCCTGGTCAGACTGGCACTCCACTGGGCTCCAAGCCCTGAATCAAATCCATTTTGGTATCACTTTAGTTTAAGTAGCGTAATGTACCCCCACCCCCGCTCAATTTTTGAATGGTTCACCACCTTTGAGATGTTGCAATATTCTATTCTTAAACAGTGAGGCCTGCCCCACCTGCATTAACCTGTTACCTCCAGCCTAACACAGTCTCTTTCTAAAGAGTGAAAACATGAGAGCGAGCGAGCTTGGGTTCAAATGCCTGTTGCTAATATGAAACGGAGATAGGTATAGTGTTAATTGAGGAGACACGGTAGGGAGGTCTTGATGCAGTCCCCTCAGGTTGTTCGTTTCCCAGAACAGCGGCATCCTCATCCAAAGCAGCAGTTTGTTCACAATGTTCCAAGTCGGCATGGGGTTGGTGGAGGAAAAACTCTTCTTTGTCTCCAAAGTGCATAGTGATATGAACTAATCCATCCTCGGTCGTGGGAGTTGCTCTAAGCAGTCCCCAGCTGATGAATGCAACTCAACTTTGATAATTGGGTTTTCTTGTGTGCTGAAAAACTGGGCAGGTTTTTTCTGTTTCCTCAACCAGGTAGGCAGACCTTCCCTGCGAACAGGAGTCCCACGATTGTAAAGAAGATGGACAAGACAAATAGCACATACGATGACCCAACCTGGGTATTGTTGGGCAACTTGTACGGCTGCCCTCCAACTTCATTGATGTAAAATCCAATCGGAAATATTAGGGCTGCCATACAGAACAAGATCACTGCCGAAGAAGAGAGAGAAAATGAGTATACATTAGTTGTACATTGAGACAACATAATTCTTTAGATTTCCACAAACATTCCATGCTGATGTTTCAATTTTACTTGCTCATAATGTTAGTGATAAACAGTTGGACAAAAAAGTGTAATGGAGGTGGGGTGCAACACAACAACACACGTTTCCCTAATCACTGCTCAATGTACCTGTGTGTGCACCACACAAATATGTCTCTCATCTGAACACTCCCTGAATCCAAGCTTTTCCTCAAAACTCTACTGTAACATTTAACCATGTTATGTTTCATAGGGTGCAAAAAAGCCTGTTTTAAAAATATTCTGAATGTGGTTGACTCTTAATTGCCCTCTGAAATAGCCTAGCAAGCCACTCAGTTGTACCAAACTGCTACAAAGTCTAAAAGTGGACCATAAGGCATCAGCCTAGGCACTAGGAACGACATCGGCAAACCCAGCCCTGTCGACCTTGCAAGTCCTCCTTACTGATATCTGGGAGCTTGTGACAAAATTTGGAGAGCTGTCCAACAGGTCAGTCAAGGAACAGCCTGATATAATCATATTCTCCAAATCATACCTTACAGCCTATGTCCCAGACACCTCCAGCACTATCCCTGGGTATGTCCTGTTTCACTGGCAGGTCAGGCCCACCAGAGGTGGCAGCACAGTGCTATATAGTTAGAAGGGAGTTGCCCTGGGAGTCCTCAAAATTGACTCTGGGCCCCATGAAGTCTAATGGCATCAGGTCAAACACGGACAAGAAAACTTGATTACCACCTACTGTCCTTCCTCAGTTGATAAATCAGGAAGAAACACTGAGGGTGTCAAGGGCACAGAATATATTCTGGGTTGGGGACTTCAATATCCACCACCAGGACTGGCTTGGTAGCACCTTTATTTGACTGAGCTGGCCAAGTCCTGAAGGATATATCTGCCTGGGACTGTGGCAGGTGAAGGAACCACCAAAAGGGAAACACCTACCAGACCTTGTCCTCGCCAATCTACCAGTTGCAGATGCATCTGTCATGTAGGAACATAAGACTTAGGAGCAGGACATTCAGCCCTTTTTTTCTTCACATTGAGGGCACACTCCATAGTGTTGTGTGGCACTGCCCTCATGCTAAATGGGAAAGATTTACAACAGATCTAGCAACTCAAAACCGAGCATCTCTGAGGCACTGTGGGCCATCAGCAGCAGAACTGTATTCAACTATAATCTCTAACCTCATGGCCCAGCATTTCCCTCACTCTACCATTACCAACAAGTTGGTGGATCAACCCTGCAGGAGAGCATGTCAGGTGCAGCACCAGGCATACCTACAAAGGAGGTGTCAACCTGGTGAAGCTACAACACAGGACCACTTGAATGCCAAACAGAAGAAGCAGCAAGCGATAGACAGAGCCAAGTGATCCCACAACCAACGGATCAGATCTGAGCTCTGCAGTCCTGGAAAATCCAGTCGTGAATGATGGTGGACAATTAAACAACTTAAGAGGTGGCTCTACAAATGTCCCCACCCTCAATGATGGCGGAGCTCAGCACATTACTGCAAAAGACAAGGCTGAAGCATTTGCAACCGTGATCCATCTCGGCCTCCTCCTAAGGTCCCCAGCATCACAGATTCACTCCACGTGATATCAAGGAACTGCTGAAGACACTGGATACTGCAAAGGCAATGGGCCCTGACAACACTCCAACAATAATGCTGAAGATGTGCTCCAGATTAGCCACACACCTAGCCAAATTGTTCCAGTAAAGCTAAAACACTGTCATCTACACGACATAATGAAAAATTACCCAGGTATGTCCTGTCCATAAAAATCAGAACAACACCAATTACCGCCTGATCTATCTACTCTCAATCATTAACAAAATGATGGAAGGTGCTGTAGACAGCACTATCAAGTGGCATTTAAACAGCAATAATGTTCTCACTAATGCTCAATTTGAGTTCTGCCAGGACAACTCAGTTTCAGACCTCAATACAATGTTGGTCCAAACATGGACAAAAAAGCTGAATTCCAGAGGTGAGGTGAGGGTGACTACCCTTGACATCAAGGCAGCATTTGATTGAGTGTGGCATCAAGGAGCCCTAGCAAAGTTTGAAGTCAATGGGAATCAGGGAGAAAACACTCCACTGTTTGGAGTCATGCACAAAGGAACATAGTTGTGGCTGTTGTAGGCCAATTATCTCAGTCCCAGGACATCGCTGCAGGAGTTGCTCAGGATTGTGTCCTAGGCCCAACCATCTTCCTTCCATCATAAGGTTAGATGTTCACTGATGATTGCACAACCTTCAGTACCATTCAGATACTGAAGCATTCCAGATCCATTTGCAGCAATACTTGGACAATCTTCAGGCTTGGGTTGATAAGTAGCAAGTTACATTTGCACTACAAAAGTGCAAGGCAATGATCATCTCCAACAAGGCAGAATGTAACCACCTCCCCTTAACATTACACAGCATTACCATTGCTGAATCCCCTACAATCAACATTCCAGGCATTATCATTGACCAGAAACTGAACTGGACCAGCCCTATAAATACTGTGGCTACAAAAGCACATCAGAGGCTGTAATTTCTTTGGTGAGTAACTCATCTCCTGTCTTCCCAGTGTGTTCACAAGGTACAAGTCAGGACCATGATGGAATCCTCTCCAACAACACTCATGAAGCTCAACACCATCCAGGACAAAGCAGCCTGCTATATCAGCACCCCATCCACCACCTTAAACATTCACTCCCTCTACCACCAGCGATAAGTGGTAGCAGTGTGTAGCCTATATAAGGTGCTGTGCAGCAACTCATCAAATCTTCTTTGACAGCATTTTCCAAGCCAGTGACCTCTAACAACTAAAAGGGTATGGGCAGCAGACAGATGGGAACACCACCACCTGCAAGTTCCCCTCTAAGCCACACACCATCCTGACTTGGAACTATATCGCCCTTCCTTCACTGTTGCTGGGTTAAAATTCTGAGACTCCCTTCCTAACAGCACTTTAGGTGTACCTACACCAGGAGGGCTGCAGCAGTTCAAGGCGGCAGCTAAATAGCCCCCTCTCAAGGGCAATTAAGGGTGGGGCAACAAATGCTGGCCTTGCCCAAAATGCTAACATCTATGAAAGGATATGAAAAGAATTAGCTTATCATACCCAATGCTGCCTTTTCACAAATTGGTTTAATTGGGTCTGTGAGCATGTAAAATGAAGTCACACCACAGGTCAACTGTGATTGTCTGAAAACGTGCCCCAATACTTGCCTGCTCAACATGGTTAGAATTTAAGCCAACAAGACTGGAATGGAAAATATTTCCTACCCCCTTATAATCGAGTTTCATTCATTATGAAAGGGGAGATGCACAGACACAACATTTTATTTTGACATAGCAACAAGGTAAATTGAACTGATCCTTTTCTGCTGTCAAGGCAATAATCTTGCAGTTATTTGTGGGAATGATTCTCAGTTAAAGCTCGCTGCAACACTGAGGGCTATGAATTCTTGTCTGCACAACAAATTCTGCTCAACCCAATTCAAACTGAATGCACTTGAAGTGAGCTCTGATTATGCATTTAAAGGGTGCAGTCAGAACACACATGCCACACAGATGTTACTCTCTCAATATGAGCCTCTTGTTTTAAAATACATTTAATCTAATAAAATGGGAGAACTGAATCCAAGCTCACTACCAACGCTTTAGTTGCTCCAGTTACTATAGAAACCGATCTGATGATACTATGACTGGTATCTAAGCTGGCTAGATGTGCTAAGACAGCTGCGTACATGCCACAAATGACAGAAAGGCTTCATAGGCCTGTCCAGGCTCATCATCAGAGCCCCCCTGCCCAAAAATCAGCCATGTCAGCTGTTTATACAGCTGGCACTGGTATCAAAGCTATGGAACAGGGTCACCTCACTCACTAGTACACACCACAGATACACTTCCGCCTTGCCACTGACTCTGTATCCACTGTTGGCAGCCACATAAACACCACTCTATAAACTGTGCATTCTTTGATCCTGCATTCAGTATTTTCCAGAGAATTTGCTGGCTTTACTCTGTCATGACATTACCTAAGAGTTCTGGTATTACAAGTCGAGAAATTAAGATTTCACAGACCTGGGGAGAGCACACTTATACTCAGAGGTGGACAGTAACCATGGCAACTCAATTACTTTCAAAACTAGCAATTTCTGATGTTATATACATCGGTACACGATAACAAGAAAAGCTGAATGCAAAATCTGAAAGACAAAAGCCCAGGAAATTCCAAAAATACACAACGAACCTTGCAGCGCCAATGTTGGAATAAAAGACAAAACAATATTGCAGGTGATCAAAGGATCTTCAAGAACATCATCAATCTACTTTTTATCTTTCAGATGCTGTTGGACAGGATTCTCTGCACTTGCATAAAAATGTTCCATCTTTAACATTTCCCAGCTCTGATGAAAGGGCACAGGCCTGAGATGTTAACTCCGTTTCTCTCTCCACAGCTGCTGCCTGACATGCTGAGTATTTCCAGCATTTTCTGCTTTTATTTCAGGTAGAATTCAGCTTTTGCAGAATCACAGCATTTGCTATCTTTGTTCCTGGGAATCTCATTTCCCCACACTGAGGATAGTGCAGGCAAGAGAATGCTTCGAGGCAACGCACCTTGATTTAGATCAAGGAGGTCTGATCCAGAGACCGCAACAGTAATCATAATAAGCTCTTTTGAGATTTTACAACTATAAGCTCAAACCCAACTAAAGGGTTAGTCAATCATTGATATCTGCTGCTTCTGCAAAAGCCTTCAAAACTGGGTTGACAAGATGTGATGAGTGGGGTGCCACAGGGATCAGTGCTGGGGCTTCAACAATTTACAATTTATGACAATGGCTTGGTTGCTAAATTTGCTGATGACACACCAAAGATAGGTAGGAAAATAAGTTGTGAAGAGGAGATAATATATCGATGTCCCTTCGCAGATCCTTAAGTGAATGGGCAAACATTTGGCAGTTGGAGTAGAATGTGGAAAAATGTGAACTTGTCCACTGTGGCAGGAAAAATAGAAAAGCAGTATAATATTTAAATGGAGAGAGATTGCAGAACTCTACAGTACAGAAGGATCCGGATGTCCTGGTACATGAATCTCAAAAAGTTAGTATGCAGATATAGCAAGTGATTAGGAAGGCAAGGAGAATGGAATATAAAAGTAGGGATGTTTTGCTACAGTTGTACAGGGTGTTGGTGGTACCACATCTGGAGTACTGTGTACATTTTTGGTCTCCTTATTTAAGAAGGAATATAAATGAGTTAGAAACAGTTCAGAGAAGTTTCACTCCACTGATACCTGGAATCGGCGGGGGGGGTTATCTTGTAAGAAAGGGTTGGACAGGCTGGTCCTGTATCCATTGGAAGTTAGAAGAACGAGAAGTGATCTTACTGAAACATACAAGATCCTGAGGGGACTTGACAGCCGAATGCTAAAAGGATGTTACCACTTGTGGAAGAGACTAGAACTAGGGAGTCACAGTTTAAAACTGAAGGGTCTCCCATTTAAGACAGAGTGAGAAGAAATTTTTTCAGAGGGTCGTGAGTCTTTGGAACTCTCTTCCCCGGAAAGTGGTGGAGATGGGGTAATTGAATATTTTTAAGGCGGCAGCAGCAGATAGGTTCTTGACTAACAAGGGAGTCAAAGATTATTAGGGGTAGGTGCAATGTGGAGTTGAGGCCACAATCAGATCAGCCACACTATCATTGTAAAAAGGTGGGACAGCTAGGACCCATACAGGTTTGCAAAGTAATACCTTTTATTTGGAAGAAGTAATTGGAGTCAATGGATAAGTTGTTCAACGTAAGAACAAGTTGAGTCAGGCAGAGGTTGAGGACAGATTGCACCTCCATTCAAAGAAGAAGCGAAAAGCCTTCAGGCTGTCCTGGTGGAAGGCAGAGGTACAGAGGGTTCAGGTGTCCGTGATGAAAAGGAGGCAGTTATGGTTAGGAACCTTGAGATGAAATTTATCAAAGTGAGTGACTGGTGTTGGGGTGGCAGCAATCTCCCTGTAGGTCTTCACATTCTGTGGTGAAACAGCAAAATAACATTTCTGTCTAGACTTAATGACACTCCCTATGCTTCCACAGACAAAATTGTGGTTTCTAGTGCACCTGGAGCTGGCACACAAACCCGGCTTAAAAACTCAAGTATCGCATCTCAGACCAGTAAGGTCTTGTGATTGTGACATAAAGCTCCTTCTCATCTACCAAGGCGACCAGCCAAATCCTTTATGCCACATCACCTGTTTCTCTGCAGAACTTGAATTTTGACTGCAAATCTTTGAATGCAATGATAAATTACATTGCTAAACAAGACTGCTACCATCAGCGATAGACTTGTTGCCAGGACCAATGTTTTCCCCCAGAAAGGGAAAGTGCTACACAAGGAAACAGAAACATTACAAGTGTTCTTAGCCCCTCCCGATGCACCTTATCTGACCACGCCACTCCTACTCCACCCCCGAAAGTGGCTCTCTGCCTCTCAACGTGGGATAACTAGGCTGGCATGGCATGCACCCCTGTCCCCAAAGATTCAGACCTGATACACACTCACCCTATGCTCTTCCTTTCAGAATGGCAGTCCAGTTGCCCCATATTAACTTACCCTATCCTTTTCACCCATTGTATATGATGCAGTAAGCATCAGTGTATTCCCAGACAGGAAACATTTATCTCCCTTTTTGTTACGGACACTTACACAATCCATTCTCTTTTATAGAGGATATAAATTCCCCCAAATAAAAGTGGTTTATAAACTTTCCACCCCATTAATTAAAAGGTGGAGATGGATTTTATTCTTGTTGTAAAACATGTTTGAAACTGGACCATAGCAACTGAATTCAGGAGTAAAGAGAAATAAAGGAAGCATCTCAGAAAAGAGCCAAGGAAATGAAGGAAACTATTAAAATGAAAAGCAGGAAACCAGAGAAGCAAACTGCAATCGGAGCTGAGAAAAATAACATTTTCAATCATGTGCATATGAAACCAGGATTTATGTAACGAGTTTGGGGAGACTGACTATTCACGTGCACAATATTAGGAGAGGACTTACTGGTTAGGAACAGGTTATTTGCGCTTTTCATGAAGGTACATTTCATGGAGATAATCACTAAGGGATGGGGCATTTTGTAAAAGAGCTACATATTAATAGAGGGAATTATTAAGAAGATTCTCACAGTATAGGTAATGTATCCAGTAAAAAGCAGGGGGGTGGGTTGGGGGGAGGGTTGTGGGGAGAAAACCCAGTAAATGTGGTAGCACCTTTTAAAGAAAGGGAAGTCGTCCTTGGCAATTACAGGCTGGTACAGCTTGACTTCAGTTGTTGCAAAAGTACCAGAGTATTTTTCAGGAATGACTGTTGAAAAATATCTAGTTTTCTGAATATAAGTAATAGGCTATACCTCAAATTCACTGAAGGTATGACAGGAATCCAATGCATTTTCTGTTCTCTAATTTGTACTTTACTCCCACCTCTGGATCTCAAAATCATATAACAGTTACTGGTCTAAAATAAAAGCAAAATACTGTAGATGCTGGAAATCTGAAACAAAAACAAAAATTGCTGGAAAAACTCAGCAGGTCTGACAGCATCTGTGGAGATAAAGACAGAGTTAACGTCTCGAGTCCGTACGACAGTTACTGGTCACTTGGTTAACAGTGCAACAACTCCCAATGCCCTGCCACTTTTAAGCTGCTCAAGTATTGCCTGGATGCAACTTGCCCGTTACCTCCACTGCCAGCCCCTGCCCCGACTTAAACTTTACATCCCTGTTAGAAGGATGAGCTTTACTTAGTGCATCTCTCTCTCACGCCTTTATGCCAGCCACACACTCTGGTGGCGGAACAACTTGGGGCATAGGATATGGAAGAAACCACAGGCATAAATCTATGTTCTACCAGTCAGTGAAGCACTGTTACTAGACTTCCAAAAGCATTTCAAATGTTGCCTCACAAGGGACTGAGAGTGAAAAGGTCCATGGAATTAGGAGGGATTATAGTTAAGTCGGTATAAAACTGGCATCCTTCATACTCCATTACCGACTCTACTGTTAATTAATTCAGCTGGGATGTTAAATAAAAAATGGACATCGAAGGTTGAGTCTCTAAGAGCCTTCCCTCGATTAACTAATGTTGGAAACAGAAGGCAATTATAACTGAACATTATTTAAGTAAGGGAAGGCTCTTAGAGCTCGACCTTCAATGTCCATTTTTCATTTAACAACCTAGCTGAATGAATTAACAGTAGAGTCAGTAATGGAGTACAAAGGGCACCACTAGAAGAGATCTAAAGACACATGGTGGATCATTTATGGTGAAACAGGATCTACCTATATATCGCCAGCAGTAGTTCCTTGGAATCGAGGATGACGTCCATCAGGCTTGGTGCGATTATGGGCAGAATTTTTCCCTTGGCGGCGGGTGCGCACCCGACATGCTTGAGTGTGAAATAGTGTGTGATGACGTCGGACAAGCATCCCAACATCATTGTGCATTCGCGTGATATTTCAGTCGGCAGGCGCGTGCGAGAGCTGGCAGTGTGCCCGGTGACAATTAAGATACTTATTAAGGTCATTAACGCTGCAATTACTGGGGACTTTTCGTTGCCTGTCCAACATTACAGTTGGCGGGCAGGCAAATCGGTCAGGTGGCCTTTGCCTTTTTGAGGAAACCTCATCAAAGGGCGGGATGAGGTTTCCGAGAACAATTTTTTTAAAAAGATAAAAATGTGTGGACAGAATTTTCAGCATCCATATGTTTAGGTGACTCATTCTGATGCATGGACAGTTTGTTTGGCATTCTAAAATCTTTATTTATGGCTTTTGGATTCTTCAGCTCCAAGGCAGCACTCTGCCTTCAGGAAGTTTTCTATGAGCACGCCCCCCTGCCCGCACTGACTTCAGCGCTCGTCCTCCTCCCGGCAGCACTTTAGTGTGCCTTTCATGCTGGCTAACCATTAATTGGCCAGCCAGCGTGAAATTGGGGTCAGGGGCCGATCACAGGTGGCGGTCGTTTTCTGGCCACTCCCGGGCCCGCTGACCGCACCCACACTCTGAACTCAAAATCCTGCCCTATATGTCTATATATATATCTATATATATATATATATATATGTGTGTGTGTGTGTGTGTGTCTCTATGTCTATATTTATAAATATTTTTAAAATATATATATATATATATACACACACTATATATAAATGCAAAGGCGGTTTATCAAAGAATTGTGAATTATTTTGTAATGTAATAATGGCCGAGGTAATCTGCACTCAGATTAACAACCAGTTAGTAATGGCTGCAATGATCTGAGGAATGTTGAGGCCATTTTACCCGCAGCTAAAAAATTATTCCCAACTTGTGAAGGTATGTGGCATTCTTCTACCTTTGTACCCTTTTTGTCTGTACTATTCTCTGTAACGCTGCTGGAACCTAAGTGGAGTCTCAACCACTTATACAGCATGTGAACACAGGGAGATCAATACTTATCTTGCAGAACAGACAGCATTAACTCACTCTGCAGACCCATATTACATGTCTCCCATTGGCAAACTTGTGCAATGTGGAAGAGCCTTTAAGTTATACTACTGAATACCACATATATCACTCTCACCACCCTCTATCCAGGATTCCTCAACCTGCAGGATCACCTTTTCACCTGAGGGTTTGCCTTCACTTCTTGCTGCCATAGCTCCGCTTAAATCTTGAAAAAGATGTTAAGTTCTTAACTCTTAAAAAAGAAAAGGCTACATAGAAGCACTGCACTTAAAGTTGCCAGCTGGTACCAGAGGGACCGAGGTTAAAGTGAGAAGCTGTCAGACAAACCAAGAAAGAAAGGGCAAAGGACAGGCATTGACCTTTTTGGTGCCTCCTGTTTTGCTGCAGCTGCATAGCAATATTAACCAGACTGAATGAAATAAGCAGCCGCAGCTTTGAGTGCTGCATCTGGATTGCATATGTATGAGAAGGCTACAGATGTGACAGAAGGGTAAGTGAAATGGATTGCTCGGGATGGTATTTGGAGTGGGGTTTTTTAAAAACAGGAACTGTCTTGAAATGATGGTTAGAAAGGTAAACAGCTTTGCCATCATCAAAAATTGAATTACAAAGAATTTTTAAGTACATATTTGATTTTTTTTAAAAAAAACAGTAGTGAATCACAATGACATGAGCACTGGCATGGAGAATTTATCATTAATAGGTACTGTAAAGACATTTTTGTAAGAATTGCGCCTCTGGAAAAACAGTTTGCCTGCTTTATATTAGAGCATGACAGTGGGGACTGGAATACCACTGACAGCGCACTACCAAGTGAAAAGGGACCCAAGTTAATTGAATTAATGTCAAGAATTAATGATACCATCATTAACCTCAGGATGCCTTAGTTACGTAGCTTGTAATTGAGGTCAGAGCGCTAGAAATATAAACGAAGGTTCTAGACAACTCTACTGTAAATCATACCTCAACACTGTATAAAGCAGATGTTTAGCATTTCTGTATTTTTAAGAAGTTTTCAACTATTTACATAATTAGTCCTTGTAATAATTTGTTATTGCCATATCAAAATGCAAGAGGTCGTTGGTCATCTGACAAAACCATGTCACTGCCTGTATTATGATCGACCGACAGCCCCATCTTTGAAAAAAGTAGGGGTGTTGGTCTTGGCTCAGTGGCAGTGCTGTTAATTTCTCTGCTGCTGTACCCCCTGTTATGTTATGTTATGCATGCTGTGGAATTACTGATGTTTGGAATTGGGCACTATGGCAGTAATTTAGTCTAGTGTGGTCTTGACAAGTCAGGACAGCAATTTATGAATGGCGTCTCAAGTCCAAGATTAAAATACAGCCTCATACTGTCATTTTAATAGGGAATGTAAACTTAAAACATACAGTTCATCAATTTAGTATATAATTGTAGACAATAACTGAAAGACAGAGAGGTTTTCTCAAATCAGAAGTTTGTGTCATTCACTGCTAGTTTAAAGTATTGCTCTCAACTCTATAATCAAAGCGCATGTTGGCTAAAAGTTAGCATTCAGGTGCTGCAGCTGGTCGCTGTCCTATCACTCACTCTTTCCCAGTCTTTTCCTGGGTCACTTTTCTATGACTCAAACATTTCTAATCACTTTCTGCTGGAGTTTCCAGTCACTTACTCTCCCTCCTACACCTTGGTCTTTCCTTTCAATGTTTGCAGTTTCTTCTCCATTTTATAAAAAAAATTCTACCATAATTTTGTTTTTAAAACTTGAGTAAAACTTCTTACTTTGAAATCAAAGCAGCACATATACTTGTAAATATGATCCATAAACAGTTTTTCTAATCTTTTCTTGGTGTGCACAGTTTCTTTAAAATGTGGTTTGTTTATACAATGACATGCTTTACATTCTATTGCAATGTGTTCCAACAGTGTATTTTTGTCACTAACCTCCAACCCCATTTGATAATTTTTCCTGCATTTGCTTTCTCTTGTTAATAAATCTTTAAAGCAAAATCAGCTCTTAGAATGCACTTAAAGTTTAAGCTGCAATTTCCTGATTGACAAGTGGCATTGCTGCAGAACATATTCACCAAAAACATGTTTGCAAACAGTAAAATGTCATTTTAATCAGTTAGCTTCTTCACAGTGAAAACAGTCTGGGCTCCAAATTTAAATAGGTTCAATTTGAATCAAAAATGTTTCTTCAGTCACAATGGCAGCAATTCAGAAAAACTTCAAAAATCCGAAAGGATATGTCATGGAGACACTATGATTCTCATGGTTAGAACGCTGTTTGTGATACACAAATACCTATTAAGGATAAATACTGTAAAATAAAGCAGAATTTTCAGATTTTTTTCAATCCATTTTTTGGTGAACTAACATTCTTCGTAGTTTTTCAGTACAACAGACAATAAGACTCTTCTTTCCCCCACTTCTAACTTTTGCCATTCCAGGAAGTGCAAGAAGCACCCTCACCCGAATGGTTTTTGGGCTTTGAAGTACAACAACAAAAGGCATCATCACCTTTCTCGTCTTACATCCACATTCATGTCCGATTCATCAGGGTTAATGATTAGGGTCGTAACTCTGCTAATTTGTTTGCCTGCCTGCCCTAGCCTAGGGGCATGAAGCCCAAATGTAACAATCAGTTGTTGCTGTACTGGAATCTGCTCCTCAGCATGTAATGGTGGGCAAACCAAGATAGTCAGGCCAAGTTAATTGGAGAACTATAATGAACTTTAAATCATTTTGCTATCTATCAGATAGGACACTGACACAAGCATGACACAAGGTCATTCACCTCATCTGCCCTCTGAATATTATGTATGACAAGGGTTATGTATTAAATCTACTCCAGTCTAACGGGAAGGGCAAGCAACCATGAGAAATAGGTCCCAAATCTTCCCTCCCCCCCAAGGGTATCTAGCAGAACTGTACAGTTCATCCAATATCACATCCACATTGTTCAACTCTGACGAGCAGCATTCCACAGATGCAACCATGATCCGAACAAGCACAAAAGCCATTGTTCCACACAGCATTTTCTTCAATATTTTACAAGTGTTTTTTCTTAAAACAGACAAATGATACATTGGTTGTGCTTGCTGAATGGTTTTCTACATTCCATCAGATTGTACTCGTGCTCTCTAGTTCCACAATCACAGTTTGAAGCTAAATAGATTGTTTACTCCAGAATTCTGGAATCAGTTGGTCACCTTTTGAAAATGTTTACATAGTGCGGTGAGAGGGCCAGCAGATATTCTGTGCATGAATTCCCTGCACTTGTCAGGCTGACCTACTCATACAACAATTGTTAATCACCAAATATATATGAAATCTTTGTTTACATTTTTAACCCTCACTTTTTCCACTCAATGTCATCCCTCTTTTAACTGAAAGGATCTAGCAGCCTAGTTTGCCATCTTCCAATTAGCCCCAAATTCTGCTCCACAAGTGGCCTACAAGAGACATTTACCTACAGATTAGATGCGCTCCTATTTTCCATCCTCAGTCTGTTTTGCTAAGTGGCTCGTCTATTAGGCTGCTAAGAGCTTGTTATTAAAAGAAATCAGAATAAAAGTTGCGATAGGGATTGCACACTTCCAGTCAAGGATCAATGTTCTAACCTACATTCCCTGAGCTAGGCAGTCAGATTTCTATATTTATTGACCTATTAGCATGTTATTTCCATTGCTGCATTACTAGAAAAAAGCACTTTCTGCAATAATGGCATTATACTGTAAGTAGCTGACACTGTCAAAAGGCTAGGACAGGGAGATAGCTTGAAAGAAATGCAGAACTTCCTGGTCAAAAAAAGGATTGATTTTTTTTTAAGGAAGTCAGGATGAGAGCAGAAAGATCATAACAAGTGGTTATGCTTAAAAACTGTATTTTTCAGCTAAAGTTATCATCTAAAAGTAAACATCAGGTGCCAAAACCATCCCAGGGCATGGTCTAAAAGGACTTTTTCAAAATTCAGACCGAACAAAGGTGTGGTCCTCATATGCCCTTTAATGATTTAAAATACAAATTTCAAGGAACACTCGTTCAAGCTTGCTCACAGAACCTGTTGTACCAGAGAACAGACTGGATCATTTACCAGTGTTGGCTCCATGTCAATTCAACAAAATTGCTGTCACTTTGGGATTTACTTCTGTACAGAACACTTTTTGTCTGACCTGTTTGTATAGGTATAAACTTCACAGAAATAGCTTCTACATTTCTTGTTTTTAAACATTCAAATATTCCAGGCTCGTCTGAAGTCGCAAATGGCACTACATAAATGCAGGTTTTCTTTTTCCTTTAATACTTAAATCAACAATAATTATTTTGTTGGTTCTCACAAGATTTGCAAATACTAGATTTCGCAGCTGTGCAAATACTTCTCTTCACCTTTCCTCCTCCCAACTCTTTGGTTCTAGTTTCAACATAAATTGACCAACAACAGCCAAACCTCAAATTACTTGAGCATAAAGAAAAATTTTATAAACCATTATTAAATCCTTTATAATCCACCAATCCAAGGGGATTTTTTTTTAATTGAAGCATTCATCAGGATAAGAAAATTGATGCTTGGCCAAAGAATGCCATCTGTAAATTACAATTTGCAGTAGATTGTACCTCTTGTGCTGTCATGTCAAAAACTGCACAATTGTTTGCAGTCCATTCTTAGTCGGGATATAATTAATTCACTGCACAAAGGGATTAACTCACATTTATTAACCTCAACAGAGAATTCTGTGTCTAAACAGCCCCATTACAGGCTGATGAAAGCTAGGTTGCTCAGAAGTACTGTTAGCATTTTGTGCTTGTTGCTAATAGCAGGCCAGTGAAAGCGAGGAACCTATAGACCAGGGCTGTTTCAGGGATAACTTTCACTGGGAAGGGAGTCTGTTTAGTAAATAAATTTGGCCAATGTCATAAATTTAATCATGTTAGCACGAAAGATTGTACCTTCAACAATTTGTCACGCCTGACAGCGGCAAAATAATGATCATACTGTTGCTGTAGTCACTCCTGTAAGTTTGGGGTGTTCAAACATTCCACTTGCACTCTAATTGAGATTCTGGGAAACCCAAGCTGTTCACAATGTGCAAGTTTCAAGAGTTTGGGAGTTTAAAAATGAAATCAAAAAGAACTTACTACCAGCGAAGGCTATCCAGCGGGCATATTTGGTGGTTTCTCTTCGCCAATGTGAAGCCACCAGCAAACCACATGTTACCGTTAATGAAATAATGCCCAGAATAATGAAAAACAGTGTTGTGACCCATTCGGGTGGAAGACGTGGAGGGACACATGTTCGGTCACGACCATGGATGGTTTGACACTGACGGACGAGGCCAACTGTCAGAGCACCTGTGGGAGCAAATAAAAGAGACAAAACAAATTACCCTTCAGTTTGTACATAATACAACACTCTGTTCACTTAATGTAAACCTACAAACAAGCTCATACCAACCCTCTGGAGATTGAAGGTAGTAGCATCTCTACATGGACATATTCACACAACTCAACAAACAGAGGGATAGTATACAAAATATACCACTTTAGTAAGTGTCTCCTGTGGTATACTCCCACATTTGCCTCCATTATGAATCCAGTTTCATTAACCACATCTAATTAGAAATCAGACACAACGCACAAAACCTGGTCAGATGGACTGAGATACAAACCCACATGGAAAGTCTACTCTCCAGTGGAAAAAAATATTAATTTGCTCAGAAAGCCTCAAATCACAGAAGCAAAACTGAAATATTATACAAGTTAACCAATTTTCTACTGCAGGAATGGTCTTCCCTTCTGCTTTGAATGCAAATCACACCATATATTAACGAGGGCAAAACAAAAGTAGAGCTTTGTCCCTTCTAAGAGTTCAGAGACACAAGGAGTCACAATATCTACATTTAGTTGCATCATCTCATTATACACAAGGCCTGACTGTAGCTTATTTGAAAGTGGCAGCCACACACTAAATTGATAGAAAGAAGGAAGCTCGAAACTGGTTGCACTTGGGAGGATGTGTTGTATGACAAGGTTGAGCTAAGATCCAGGAGGTGAATACATGTTTTAATATCTTCCCAATAACTGAATCATGTCAGGATAATGCAGAGGTGGGAAGAGACAAACTAATTTAAGAGGACAAAAGCAAAATATTGTGGACGAAGGTAATCTGAAATATAGACAGAAAATGCTGGAAATACTCAGCAGGTTAGGCAGCATCTGTGGAGAGAGAAACAGAGTTAATGTTTCAGGTTGATGATCTTTCATCAGAAATGAAAGATTATCGACCTGAAATATTAATTGTTTCTCTCTCCACAGATGCTATCTGACCTGCTGAGTATTTCCAGCATTTTCTAATCTTAAAGACAGCGAATGTTTGATTTCAAGTTGCCGCACCAAGACAACAGTGCTTTGCCTGTGAAGTGCTTCACAAAGCTGCCCTGAAGACTGTGATCCACAGTCTATACCAAGGTTGTTCGTATTGACAAGATAGATGTCCCTAACAACATTCGGACTAAGTGTCGTTAATAGGATGGGAAAAAAATACCACGTAAGCCAATACAATTTAACACTGTGCTCTTAAATCACCATATCAGACTGCTACCAGCACAAGTGACAGACACCACCCCACCCCCACTAGAGCTGTACTTTGAATATCCTGTTTTCCATTCTTAATTAGCACTTTTCTCAGACAAAGACCACCACCTTCAACACCTCTTTGACCCTTTTGTCTGTGACATCTTTTGATTATCTGCTCACACCACACCCTCAATGTGTCTCTTCCCCCCTCACCCCCCCCACCCACCTTAAACCAATTTATATTTCTCCCTTGTTGAAACTATGCTGCAGTTCTGCCGAAGGGCCATGAAGGCTCGAAACGTTAACTGATTTCTTCTCCGCCGATGCTGCCAGACTTGCTGAGTTTTTCCAGGTAATTCTGTTTTTGTCAAGTGACAGACATGTTATAATCAGTCCTTCACCAGAACGTAATACAACTCAAAGTGCTCTCTCTTGGTGTGACCAAAATTTGAAGGGGCAGAAGCGCGAATGATACTGTTGCTCATGTTTCATTGGGCTTCTAGACTGGAATATTTCAATGCTCTCATGGCTGACTTCCCATTTTCCATCTTACATAAGCTTGAGATCAACCAAAACTCTGCTGCCCATTTCCTGACTCAAACCAAAGAGTTGTTCCTAAAATCTGTAATATCATAATTACACATTTGTGACATGGGACGGGGTTTTCCGGTCCTAACCAGACCCAGAAATTCCCACCAAAAGTCGATTGATGTTTTGCTGGGTCACTGTGTTTTCCAAGGGCCCATTCAGCTTTACAGGTCTAAGCTGGTGTGTATATGCCACTTAAGTCTCCTCCCACCCCTCCCCATCTTAGCCTTCTTTTCTCCCTCGTGCTTATTCAGCTTCCCCTTGATCTAATAAAACACGATATCGCTGGCAAAAAGAAGTGCTTTCCAAAACAGTCTGAATTCATCAAATCTGAAACCAAAGGATCCGATTTATCTGTACGTTTGGGAAGATTAGCTGAAAAGTACATCTCTTATTCTCCTTTTCCTCTGTCCATGAATTTTCTTCCCTCTTTTTTTAACCGAATTCCCTTGTTTCTGAATTACAAAACGGAGAAGGTTGATTCTCCAAGAAGGTAATTGCTACCTGTCGGATAGCACATCTCTGTGGACATCAGGTAAGGCGAGAGCCAGCTTGATCTCTGGCCCCCCTGAAGAAGCCAGCTTACACTGACTGTGGAGGCCACTTGGGTACACAATTGGATGGTCAGCTGTGGCTCAGTATGTAGTACACTCACCTCTGAGTCAGATGTTTGAGAACTCAGAAAACTCCAGAAACTTGAGCACAAAACCTAGGCTGACCACTACAGTACTGAAAAAATGCAGCATGGTCAGAGGTGCCAATTTTAAAACTTGACATTAAACCGGGACCTCAATATGCTCATTAAGATCCCAATAGATCCTGTGGCACTATTGCTAAGAAGATTTCTCCAGAGTTCTGGTTAATATTTATCCCTCACTTAAAACAGATTATCTGGTTATTACTTTGCTGTTTGTGGGAGTTTTCTGTGTGCAAAGTGGCTTCCATGTTTCCTAAATTACAACAGTGAGAACACTTCAAAAGTACTTCATTGACTGCAAAATGCTTTTGAATGTCTTAGGTCATGAAAGGCACTACATAAATGTTAGGCTTTCTTTCTTATAGAACCTCAGCATGAGTCAGGAATTGAGAGAAAAAGAACTGGTAGGGATTTTTAAAAAATAATCTGCATCGTCAACATTTGCAGCCAGCCTGCTGCTCTCACTACAGCTGCAAGCAACGTTGGTAGAACTGGCTTCAATGTGCAAGTTTCCAGTTGAAATTGTAGACTCACTGTGGAACAAACACAACACTGGATGAGTAAGTGATGAATCGTGGACTGCGTCATGCTCAAGTGCAAGAGGAGGACTGCTCATCTGCACACAATGGGTGGGATTTTCCGCACCTGCCCACCGCTGGGATCTTTCGGTCCCGCCGCAAGTCAATGGACTTCTGGGCTGGGGCACCGCCTCGCCCGTGGCGGTTCCCGCCCACGACGGGGCTGGAAAATCCCAGCCAATATCTCTTGCACTCTAACACCACCAATCAAATATCCTCCAATTAAATCAAAGAATGGATTTATCTCATCATTTAGCCACATAGCATTCTGCGTTATAACAACCTGGTTGCACTCCTCTAGTTAGCCAGCAAGAACAAGTCTAAAAAGGGACAGCTCACCCGTTACATGTACCCTTGGTTGGCAGCAGTTAAAAGGGCATGGATAATGGTGGTCAGTCTATTACGTGGTGGTGGCATTTTCTTAAGTATCAGTTGCCTTCAACCCTCGATATATTGTGCTCATCAAAATGAGAGGTCAATGCTGGGGAACAAAAAGCTTTTTATTTTAGACTTCTCAGTGTGATAACAACTCCAGTATCAGAATTCCGAGATAGGGTTCAGCACAGGTTACATGCAGAGTGTAGTTACCCATTCCACCCACCCTCCAACTATACCAATGTGGCCTCTCTCAATAGCTCATGCCAGCATCCTATGGCCTCATCAAGTAAGAGGCAACTAATGTTGAATTGAGGTCAGTTTTGGATTGAGGCTGTCCAAGTTCACTTCACATATCGGCCTTACAATTAGAAACAGAAGGACCCTCACCTCTGTATTCTGGTAGGCCCTCAATATATTTAAAAGGCTCTCGAAATGATTTATTAGACAGGACCAGTTTTATGGCCACCAGGATATATTATAATTAATAGATTTTGATTAATAACATGGGTATACAGCTTGCAAGGCATCAGAATTCATGTATGATTCTCCAACTCTTTGTTGTCACAAATCATCTCCTTAAACATTGTGATGAGAGCAAAGGGATCAAAAGAAACATTTTCAGATCAGGCAGCTGCCTAATTTAACAGAAAACCCCAACCGAGGAGGTTTAACCAGTGTTTGAACTGCAATGCCTTACAGCGATGTGAATCTTTAGCTGAGCATGCACATAGCCAGTCTTGTTCAGTTAATGTAATTTCTGGTAAGCTGAGCAAATTAACATTAGTTTTTTTTTTCATGATTTTTAAAAGCAAAATCAGTGGGCACACAGAGCACTTTCCTAGACTATGAGATCCCAAACAAGCAAGAAACACACAGAGGAATAGAGAGATGAATCAGAATACCATCGAGTGTGCTCCTTTGCGCCTTCTAGCTGCTCTGGGAACAAAATCGCCTACTGTGAGGCAACCAAAGTGGCAGTAGAAAAATTGAGGTTACCCCACAGGAATAGTGGACAGAGAGGGAGAGAGAGAAAGAGAATGCGAAATTTCAACAATGGCTCTGTGGGTGTAAACACTACTGAGTGTGACATATTGACAAAGAGGAATCAGAAAAAGGTGCCATCTATGGTCTGCACAGGGAACCCAGCTGGAGTGGCGGTGGCGGTAACATTTGGGAGCTGAACCCAAGGACTGGAGAGAAGTGGTGGTGGTAGGTGGGGGGGGAGCATGCGTGTGTGGACCGGGGAGGTACTTAACCAGTCAGAGTTCCTCTTCTTGCTGGTTATCCAACAATACCTGTAGAAAGAAAGTGAGCTTGCATCTTGGGGGAGAACAACTCTGAACCAAATTGTGATGGCTATCTTCGTTCAATAGTCTTTCCTAGGCTCACGTACAAAGACTGGGGGGGCAGAGGGCAATATCAGAGGGCAGTAATCGCCCATGGAATGCTGGCCAGCATCAGTCACTGGTTTTTGAAGAATATGAATGAAAGGGAGAAAATGGGAGGAGAAATAAATAAGAAGTTGGTCCGGAGGTGGGGGGCGGGCGGGCGGGGAAGAGGGTAGAGAGAAAGAGAGCAGGAATTATTTACAGGGTCATTAAAATACCCACTGAAAAACACATTAAATACAATAATTTATTAGTGCCTCACATGTTTAATGAACTGTTCAAACAAATGTCTAAACTGGGTAAGCCTTTATTTAGTCATAGAGTTCTGCGGTAAATCCTTTCCTTCCACACGGCTGCTTAACTGGACCTGCATTGTGAATTACCATAGGAGGAATGAAAGTTTAGAACACACACTAGGTCTCCATTATGTGAAGTACAATGGTTACAGTGTCCATGTGAAATATGTTCTGATTCATTAAAATTTTAAGCAGCATTTTTGCTGTTGTTACAAATTCTGGAACTCATGAATTTATCAAATACAAATGAATCTGTTGTAAAAGTTGCTATAGAGCAAGCATGTCCAGTGTAGTACCTTTCAGTTTCCTCTGTATATATTAGGATATAGCATGCCACGTAGGAACACGCTGCACTGAGCTGTTTACTCTGGCAGTTAGTGGCACAGTGGTGTTGGAACATTATATCTGAAAATGGGCTATGCTGAACACCATCCTTCCACGGGGATCACAGGGAAAGAAAGCACAAAAATTACATTTTGATTGTCACTGATTTGACAAAGATCTTCTCTTCACCCTTCGATCCTAAGGTGCCACACTTTTGAGGATGTAACTAATCGGGTAGGTAAAGAGGAAGAAGTAGATGCTGTATACTTGGATTTCCAAAAGGCATTCGATAAGGCCAGACAAAAGATAAGGGAATTGCTGGGTAATATATTAGCATGAATAGAGGATTGGTTAATGGACAGGAAGCAGAGTGAGGAAAAACAGGGCATTTTCAAGTTGGCAGGATATAATTAGTGGAAGGCTGCAAAGAACAGTGCTGGGGCCTCAGCTATTTATAATCTATTTTAATGATTTAGAGAAAGGGACTGAGTTTTCTGACAATAAAAAGCTTGGTGAGAATGTAAACTGTGAGGAGAACACAAATAGGCCGCAAAGAGATATAGACAGATTAAGTGAATGCAACAAGGTGGCAGATTAACTATAAAAGGGGAAGTGTGAGGTTATTCACTTTAGTAGTCACTTTAGTAGTAAGAATAGGAAAGCAGAGTATTTTTTTACAAAAGGCATGAAACTTCTAAATGTCGAGGTTCAGAGGGACTCTGTTGTACTATTTCACAGAATGCAGAAAGTTAGCTTGCAGGTCCAGCAAGCATTTAGGATGGCAAACGGTATGTTGGCCTTTATTGCAAGGGGACTAGAGTACAAGAATAAGGAAGTCTTGCTATGATTGTACAGGGCTTTGGTAAGACCACACGTGAACTACTGACACAGTTTTGGTCACGATATTTAAGGAAGGATACACTTGCATAGTGGGGCCTTAGAGCAAGGGTTCACTGGATTGGTTCCTGGGATGAGAGGTTATTCAATGATGAGAGGCTGAGTAAATTGGGCCTATATTCTCTGGACTGAGATGATGAGAAATTTCTTCACTCAAAGGGTTGTGAATGCATTCTCTACCCCAGAGAGTTTTGTATGCTCTATCGTTGAATTATTTAAGGCTGAGTTAAATAGATTTTTGGTCTCTCTCAGAATCAAGGGATGTGGGGAGTGGGCAAGAAGTGGAGTTGAGGCAGAAAACCATGGTCGAATTGAATGGCTGGGCAGGCTTGTGGGGCCATATGGTTTCCTCCTGCTCCCATTTCTTAAGTTCTTATGCTCAGTACTTGTCCATTCAGAGCTGAGACAATGAGGGCAGGCTTTTCAACAAAAGGAGGCATCACTGCCAATGCCATTTCACTGTCTTCACCTGACCGCCACATATACTAGCGCAGGTTACCAAAAAATGACTAGGTACCAGCATCTCCCTTTTTGCTCAGCTGATTAAAAAGTATCCCCAGACCACCTGGCCAAGATATAAAATATGAATGGAGGTGGCTGGATATTGGATCATGCAGTTTGAGTTGAACAACTGGCATTTAGAAGTCAAGTTTCCATAGGGTCAATAAAAAGGAGTTACAAAAGAGAAGTCGGGGAGACTTGAGATGGTGCAAACATCAAGTTTCTTCTTTTCACCCTGTCCAGGAGTGAAAGAGATGTCAATATGCCCAAGAGCAATACTCAAGTCTTGCATATGAACATAAACCTAATCACTGTCCATCAGTACATACTCCTTTAATCTTCTACTGTACTGCAATCATTTATGTGGAGGTATAAATCCTACACGACAGCTGCTTTCTCAACCTGCCCTGCCACCTTGAATGATTTGTGCACATGTACCCCCAGGACCCTCTGCTCCTTTAGAATTATACCCTTTAGTTTATAATTCCTCTTCTCATTCTGCCTACCAAAATGAATCACTTGACCATTCTCTGTATTAAATTTCATCTGCCACTTGTCCGCCCACTCCACCAGCCTAAGTTCTCTTGAAGTTTATCACAATCCTCCTCACAGTTAACAATATTTCCAAGTTTTGTCATCTGCAAATTGTGAAATTATGCCCCGAACACCAAAGTCTAGATCATTAATAATGATCAAGAAAAGCAGTGGTCCTACCATTCACCCCTGGGAATCCCCACAATTTATTTTCCTCCAGTCCAGAAAACAATCATTTACCACTACTCTCTGTTTCCTGTCACTCCACCAACTCTGTATCCATACTTTTTCTGTCTGTTTTATTCCATGGCTTCAACTTTTCTGACAAGTCAGTTATATGGAATTTCATCAAACGCCTTTTGGAAGTCCATGTACAGCTCATCAGCAACATGACCCTCATTAACTCCTTCTATGACATTATCAAGAAACTCAAATAAGTTAGTTTAAGCACAATTTGTACTTAACAAATCAATGCTGGCTTTCCTTAATCCACATTTTTCCAAGTGACTATTAATTTTGTTTACAATTGTTGTTTCTAAAAGCTTTCCTACCACCAAGATTAAACTGACTGGCCTGTCAGCTGAGCTTATCCTTACACCCTTTTTTGAACATGTGCAATTCTCTGGTTCTCTGGCACCACCACTGAGTCTAAGGAGGATTGGAAGATTATGGTCAATGCCTCCTCGATTTCCACCCTTGCTTCCCTCAGCATCCTTGGATGCCTTTCATCTGGTCCTAGTGACTTATTAAAAGCATAACAGCTTATACAATACCTCTTCATCAATTTGTAGCCCATCCAGTGTCTGAAACCCCTCTTTCACTATGAGTTGGGCATGTAAATTTCTCATTCAGTACCTCAGCCATGCCCCCTACTTCCAAGCCTAAAATCTAACTTTTGGTCTCTAATTGGCCCCATTCTTCCTTTTCCCACCCTTTTACTAATTATATGCCGATAGAAAACTTTTGGGCTCCCTTTCATTTTAACAAGCTTGTTATGTGACATGAATTAATTCAATTATTTGATTGAATGTCAATTCAGCAATGAATATATTCGGTAAGGCAGAATGCTTTCTTTGAAGAGAAAAAAATTGCAAGGCTACAAGGAAAGGGCGGGAATGGGACTAGTTGAATTGCTCATGCAGAGACCTGGCTTGGACACAATGGGCTGAATAGACTCCTTTAGTAACCATTCAATGGTTCAATTTTAAACTTAAACAAGCCACAGGAGTCACTCAATTTTAGGATCATGCTGACTGAGTGGAATCACCACTAATATGATACATTTGACAAAGTCTGTCCATAGATTTAATTATGTATTGGTAAAATAACAGTCATAGGAAACAACAAAAATCCCCAAGAATCTCTTGTTTAAACACTTGACATTTGGCTTTGCTGCATATTAAAATATCAAAAGTTGCGATTAGTTTCAGATGATTAACTTCAGAAGATGTAACTTCACCTGTACTATAACAGTTGATACCTAAATGAAATCTCAGAAAGAACTGCACCAATAGTAAAATTAGCCAAAAAATTTAAAAAATTAACACTTAGCTTTCCTTTACATTTAAATTAATGGTGCCGTTGGGGTATTTTATCAGCTTAAAGTATTGTTTGCTCATCATTACACTTGGTTGAAATCTTAGTAGAAGATAGCCATAAGGTGCATGAAAATTTCACATGCCCATTAACATTTAACAAAATGCTGTTTTTATAAACTTTGTTATTTTAGTGTCATAGTCCCAGCAAAAACTCCACTATCTACATGGAAACTTCAGAACCTCAATGCAATGACTCCCAACTGAGAAATACTTTTCTAGCTTTGAGTCTTGTAACAACCAAGTTTTATATTTAACTGGTACAATAAATGTTCAAGTAACAATTTGTAAATAATTTTGGATGGTGGGACTAAATTGACTAAAAGTGACTGCACTTTTTATTAAAAATGTACTGTAAGGCAGTCTTTGCAAGTCACAGAAGAACACTACAGTGAGGCCCACATGATTTAGGAAAGTGTTATAAAGTTTGAGGAACTGGAGGAAGTTATATGGTGAGCTTTCCTGCAATATGCACAGTTGAACTCAACAGCAGATGTCGCCCAATATCAGCATGGTTTATATTGAATCAATACTCCATAATGAGGTTATATTATAAACTAAAAAGGCATGCCAATCTCTCAAACACAAATTAGTCTTAATTTAGCAACTAATTTAATTTTATAATCGGATTGCCCAATGGGAATCTGTCCAACATGACTGTTCAAATGAAATAAATTTCAATCTCGCATAATCTTTCAAGGCAAAATAATCAAGGAGCTGGACCTGAACCAGTCCCTCAGGAGACCCACTTAAAGTAAAATGGGATGAGAGTGACATGCAGAATGCAGGAATTTTTTTTAATATCTTGGACTGGATTTATACTGCACATTGGGAACTGGTGTGAGACAACCCGTTTGGAGGTGGGGGCGGGGAAAGAGAGGCTGTTCCACTGCAGAGCTTTTGTGTAGGCAATGCTGATGCAGAATTGAAAGTGAGTATTCAATCAATAATTCCATTCCTTTATTAATTATTCGGTATTTCCTACCATTCCTTCTTTTATCCTATCTTCTCCAGCTGTTCTACTTCACGTGATTTGTTCTCTCTCATTCCTGCTCTTCAAGTTGTTCTTTTTCTTTGGCTTTGTGGTTATTTTCTGACTCTCTTCCACATTCCAGCCATTTCCTCTGTACCAACTTGCTCCTCCCTCCCCCCTACTGATTCTCTCCTCTTGACCCCGCAAATTGGATAGGCCGTGGCTCCTCCTGAACCCTTCAAAACAAACAGTGAAGAAAATCTTCAGGGCACATCGATCTGCTTTAAAGATTACATCTCCCCGTTTTGGTACTGCAGTGGGCAAAATAATAAAATGTCAGCCTGGCAAAAGATTCATATAGTTCTCAGGTGGTACCCAGTATTTCACATCAAGATCAAAAGCTGAAAGTTGACACAATGAATATATTATCATTATTAGCTGTCAGATTTAGGAACACTCAAACTCAAAAATTCTTCAGTCAAGGGAAAGTAGAAACTTAGATTAAAAGATCAATCAGTGGTTGAAAAAAAATCTGTTAGCAGTTCTGAGAAACAGTGATTACCTACAGATCAAACTGATAAAATTCAACACAATTATTGGTACACAGCGACAATATCTACTCAAAATGCTACACTGCAAAGTTGAATGCTCATTTTTTGGGTCGCTTCATCATCCAAACCAAAATACTTCCCAGCTGTAAAACCTAACATGCAAAGGTCTAAATTAGTTTTAAATCTCACTTAGAAGTCTTCTTTCTTAAAGTAGATATTTCAGGGCATCAGTGGGAGGTTAATGACTGCGATAACATTTTTGGAAAATCTGCCAGTCTCCTACTGTTCTGCAACTTAGCACAGAGGAAGTTCTCTGCAAACTGGCATGTACTTTGGTGCCTTAGCAAGCAGTGCACAAAACTGCATGCTTAGCTAACCTTGCAATTATCAGATTAATGTCTTAGAAAGCAATGGGCTACAAAAGCAATAATTAGTAGAATTTAACATATGGGATTTCTCTGCTCTACCTTTTTCCCACCACCTCAACCCCCACCCCCCAAAAAGCAACAAAAAGAAATCTATTTCCTTTCAATGAAAGTTAAATCCGATATCCTAGGTGCTATACATGGAGCTGTAATTTTGTTCACTGAAACAATAGTTTCCATGCAAACGATCCAAAGCTAAAACAAACACGTTCTTTTATTGCCAAATGCCATGTGGTGAAAGACACTCGCGAGGTTCATTAATATTCTGGGTTAGCACTCTTACTACTTCCTACTGATTTCTTGCTGTTCCTTTAGATGATGAACGTCACCATGACCTTCACTAGAGGATGTTTTCAGCTTCATTCTGCTATTCAGTTCTCAATTCCGTCGCGTTCCCATGTCTTTGTGAAGTATTGCAGTGCTGTCACTAGGCTGATTTAGCACACCAGTACCAATATGCAAAGGAAAAATTACACTGAAGTCAATATGCTTTAATAAAAGCAAAAAACTGCGGATGCTGGAAATCCAAAACAAAAATAAAAATAGCTGGAAAAACTTCAACGGAGTCTGATGAAGAGTGATCCAGACTCGAAATGTTAACTGTGTTCCTCTCCGCAGATGCTGTCAGACGTGCTGAGTTTTTCCAGCTATTTTTGTTTATGTTTCAATCTATCAAGTTGCTTTGATAGCAGTCTTAAAACTGTCGTCTTGATAAAATTGTGAAATTTAATAGCTGTTCGGTGACATCACAGACTGAACTGCTGCTTGACAAATGAACTTAATATTCTCGACACCAACTCCCAGAAAAATCAACAAGTTGAGGGAAAAACAGAGAGCAAACAAAGCGCTAATATGTCCCTAGGTGCTAGATTGGATGAAACAAACTCTTCATCAAAATCTAAGTACAAGACCAACATTTCCCACCCTACATCCAAAAGGAGATGTACAGCTGAGTCCAGAGGCTTGAATGTCATCCTTGGTCTGTACAGGGGCTGAGAATTTCAAGCAATCGAGGGAGAAGTAAGGAGTGAAAGAAATTGAGGGGCAGGTAGGAACGAGATTTGAGGGAGAGGAGAAAGAAATTATTTTTAAAAAGGGGAAAGAAAACTTGCATTTATAAAGGTCTCATCAAAGCTCAGAATGTCTCAAAACATTTTACTATCAATGCGACTAAATGCAAATGAAGAACTAACCTGTCTGATGATGCAACATGAAGGAACATTGATCAAGAAACAGAGAAATCACCCAATCTTCCTTCAAGTACTGCCATGGAATCTTTTAAGTCCACTAAAGTAGCAGACAGGGTCTCAATTTAACATCTCAGCCAAAAAGCAAAAACTCTCATTGCATTAAGCAGGACACTTGGATATGCACTTCAGGTGCCATGACGTACAGAGCTATGGAGCTGGACATACCTAGAGCTGGAAGGTGGGATTCTTTCTCGGCCAGCATGAACACAACAGGCTGAATGGCCTCCTCCTTCTCTGCCATAAATATTTCTTTGTTCCAAAAGACAACATCTCTGAGATATTGACAAGCCTTCAATACTTCAAAGAACAAGAACAAAGAAAAGTACAGCACAAGAACAGGCCCTTCGGCCCTCCAAGCCTGCGCCGATCATATTGCCCGTCAACTAAAACATTTTGCACTTTCGGGGTCCGTATCCCTCTATTCCCATCCTATTCATGTATTTGTCAAGCTGCCTCTTAAACAACACTATCGTACCTGCTTCCACCACCTCCTCTGGCAGCGAATTCCAGACACTCACTACCCTCTGCGTAAAAAACTTGCCCCGCACATCTTGTCTATAGTTTTCTCCTCTCACCTTAAATCTATGTCCCCTAGTAATTGACTCTTCCACCCTGGGAAAAAGCTTCTGACTATCTATCTATCTATCTATCTGACTATATTCAGTTAAATATCACAGCCTAGATGTTATAAATATTGACCAACCTTCTAAAAAAAGGTGAAGTTTGCTATTTTTATACACTGTGCTCTTTCCTGTGCCTTACCTGTACCTGAACACACACTGAATATTCCTAGAACCACCAATCCACAGACCAAAATGGTAGTTATAAAGAAAGCTTGCAGTTCAACTTGCTGGTTAACTAGTAAAATCAGGGGGAAAAAAATACCTAGGAATGAAAGTTGTCGTTGGTGGTCAGATAGGAAACTTGTACAGAAGCATAACAGGTCAAAAACCTTGTACTGCTAATCCCTACACAATTTATCTGCAGTCTTGAATTCACTCAAACTGCATTCAAATCAGAGAATCAACCTAGCTTCTTACAAATTATACAACTCAAATTACAGATTAAAAAGCTGCAGTAGGCATTTTGGTTTTTTTGTGCACCAAAGCAAAACACTTCTGCAGTATTCTTTCAGCACTGCACTGAAGTGTCAGCTGAGAGTGCATATCTAACTCTCTGGAATGGGGCTTGCATTCATGGCCTTCTGACTCAAAAGTAAAGACAGTCAAGGCTGGCACTTATATTACATTCCTTTAGTGCTGCCTGCCCTCAACCCCTACAGCCCTATGAGCTGGCATCACTGTGGCTGCAGACATTGTTTTTACCCGGGTCTCCCAAATTAATGCCAGTTCCATACTGCACAGTGATCATTTGCAGTTGCAATCTTTATTCCCCCACCCCAACCTGCTCCTGAACCCCACTCCTCAGTTCCTATTAGAAAGTGGTCCATCTTTAAATTTCACCAAGCCCTGTGTACTGAAGGATGCTTCAGTCCTGAGAGGTACAGTTTGGTTCATATAGAAACATAGGGCTTGGGAGCAGCAGTAGGCCATTCAGCCCTTTGAGCCAGCTCTGCCATTCAATAAAATCATGGCTGATCTGGTTGTGGTCTCAACTCCACCTTCCTGTCTGCACCCCACCATAACCCTTGATTCCCTTGTCTGTCAAAAATCTGTCTAAAGCAGCCTTGAATAAATTCAATGACCCAGCCTCCATTGTTTTCTGGGAAAGAGAATTCCACATGCTAACCCGCAGAGAAAAAAATTATCCTCATCACCATCTTAAAAGGGAGACCTCTTATTCTTAAACTGTGTCCCCTTGTTCAAGTCTCCCCCACAAGAGGAAACATCCTCCCAGTATCCACACTATCAAGTCCCCTCAGGATCTTATATGTTTCAATAAAATCATTTCTCAATATTCTAAACTTCAATGGATATAGGCCAAAACCTGTTCAACCTTTCTTCATAAGGTAAGCCCTTCAGCCCAGGAATGAGTCAAGTGAACCTTCTCTGAACTGCTTATAATGCAATATTATCTTTTTTCAAAAGGGAGACCAAAACTGTACACAGTACTCCAGATGTGGTCTCACCAAAATCCTGTACAGCTTCAATACTTTTATATTCCTTTCCCTTACAATGTATTGTGCATGTACTGAACAGCTGCTTAACACAAAGTGTTCCCATCACCATTTTCGTGGAAAATCCTGGTGGATAGCTCATGAAGCTGGACACTTGATGCGCAATCACTGTCCACTTCTCTCTCTCTCTCTCTCTCTCTCCCGCACCCCCCCACCCCCCCCCCCCACCCCCCCAACCTTAAACCAGCTTATATTTCACCCCTCTCCTAATTTTGCTCAGTTCAGTTGAAGGGTCATGAGGACTCGAAACTTAATTCTTCTCCGCCGATGCTGCCAGACCTGCTGAGTTTTTCCAGGTAATTCTGTTTTTGTTAAGCATTAAGAAGGGCCTTGCCATTTTGCATCAGAAAGATTCTGGCCATTCAAAAGGATTTGGGAATCTCTTCTCATATATGTTGCAAGGGACAGTGATCAGGTACCTTGCCCAAAATGTCAGCAGATACATACCCAATTTTGAATTAAGTGCTGTGCCCCTTTAGCAATTGGGGGTGGGAGGGGGGATAAAGAAGAGGATGTTGGAACAGTTAATTCCTGGTGTTGGCTACAAACTCACACCTCCAACAGGATTTTCCACAAACCGGTGATGGAACACTTTCTGTTAAGCAACTGTTCAATACATGCACCAAACTCCCAGGAATGACGCAGCTTTCAGTACACAGGACTCAGTGAGATTTAAACTTTCTAATTGGAACGAAGGAGGGAGAAAATAAGGATTATAACTGCAAATAATCACTATGACAGAAAATGCACAGTACACAGCCTTTCCCTAATCTTATTTTGGAAAGGTATTTCAATAACTATATTTGAAAAAAATAGAATATCAAATCTCCAATATAATGCAGAATACAGTGCACAATAAATCCTTATTGATTGTTAAGGAGCAACTGCAGCAGTCACTGTGCATGAATTTTGCCTAAAATGGACTGAAAAATATATATTCTGAAATAAAGAATGGCTTCAGAAGTTCAACATTTAATTTTCTGCATCTCTCAGACGAGATCTCTGTGCACATAAACCTTCACCAGCACCAATCTCAAGCTTGCCCATGAAGTTTTAAGAGGGGATTAGTCCTTTCATCATCACTGAAGGGAAGGACACATTTCCTGCTTTTTGCACCTCTCTGATGACAACAGCTAAAATCAAGAACGTCCCTTTTGGGGAAGTATGACTTCAAAAAGGCATTCCATTTTTGTCTCCCACTTGATAAATTTAATGCAGGAACACATCGAGATTACAAATGAAAGGTGTTTTCGTAAATCAGGTCGTGATTTAAGGATGGTGACAGCATATGCTGGATAACTGATGCACTGCACAGTGGGAAATACAACTTTAATCTGCCTTTGAGGATGGAAGGATATGTTTTATTATTCTTCAGTCAGTCGGTCAGAATCCTCAACATCATCATCAAACCCCATGCGCCTTTCGGAGCTGAGGCATCTACCTTTGGGTTTTTCAGTGAACTTCTGAATCACTCATTAATTCCCAGTGTCTTAAACTCTTTCATCGCTGTAACTCAAAAATCCATTCACCAGTGTCCAACTTCCACTTTTCTAACAGTTTTCCATTATCTCAATAATAAAGAAAACCTATACAGCAGATTTTTAAGGATCTGCAAATGGATCCAGCTTTTGCACTGTTTAATGTCTGGACGCAGAAAGTGTCCTTTGTTGCATTTGCAATATTGAAATTAAACTGCTTGGAAAGTTGACTTTTATAGATCTTTGGGTTCTTTTTAAATACGACAGTAAAAGTAGTTTGATAAAAGGGAATGGGTCAAACCTGAGAGTCATCTACCAACACGGCAGCTCTTGTAACCATTCACACTCAACAAACTATATTTAGCTCCCACTAATGATACGCTTCAAATACTGTATATCTTACATACTACCTACAAATATTGCTCATCGTTGGCAGCTCTTACTCCCCAAAAACTATCAGTGTGATATCAAAAAGTAAAAGCACGGATGCAAGATATGATTAAGTTTCAAACCACTTGCATCCTTAAATAACCACCATCTGCTTTGTTACGGGTTTGGTCTGTAAGAGAGTTCAACCCCTCAGTTACACTTCCTGTTTTGTGTCAACAGTGTGGTTTCAGATGCACATCAATGTAAAAACAGCAGCCTGACTTGGGAGCTAGGTGAGTAATCTGATCCTCAAGCACATCAAAACAGCGACAGGAGCAGGCCATTCAGTCCCTTGAGCCTGTACTGAATGGCATCAGAAAGTAGTCTCACACCAGGTGCAAAACACTGATAGTTCTCAAATGTTTAAAATTTGAATATTTTTATAATGTTAGAGACACCCAACCCTTCTTTTGGCTTTCTTTTAACAGTTTATCTGACTGAGCAGTGCTCCTTCATTGTTTGACAAAGATGAATGTAACTTGAATGTGCAGGAGATACTGTATTGTATTGCCTTGTCTACAGACACAGTCATTCTCTCTAGTGTATGCCTCAATGTATGGACAGCACTGCAAAATATCAAACACATGCATTTTAAAAGTGAAACATCAACGTTTTTTGAATACAGCTATAAATGAAGGGCAACAAATAAAACTTAGGACACTTAAACATAAAATGGTGCAATTAGTTTTCTGTAAGAAGCCAATGATAACAAGGTCTCGCCCTGAATAATTGCACCCTCAATTAAAAAGCTGCTTCCATTGCCAAACCAAACAATATAAATTCTATGGGGTGCTCCATTTATTCTGCAACTGTTACGATCAATCTTACTTTACTATCAAGTTGCAAACTAAACGCCAGATGGTGACAGCTGTACTTAACCTTTAGCTCGCACAAATTTCCTGACTGCTAAGTTTGGTAACACACTTACATATGTCGAATCATATGGCTAGTGTGCAGCACTCTCGTAATAAATTTGAAAAAATATTAATTTATTGTTTGAATCTTGCAACAACCTTTTATTTGATCCAAGTGTAAGTGCAATTCTAGTCACCCACGCATAAAACCAGATAAACCAGATCAGATATTTGTAACCTTATATCACTATAGTACAATGGCTTCAGCAACCAGAGAAATGCTGTTCTTTTTATAGTGAAATTGCTACTTGGGACTAATCAGAACTCTTACAAAACCCAAGCAGTTCTTCAAATTCAAATTCACTGAGGAAATTTGATTCACATTTCTAGTGATGGTTATTTAGTTGAAGAAAAAGATTGCACGATTATCCTGAAATTGTATTTATACCTTTCTGTCCTTTTTAAAAAGCTGTAAATATATTTCCAGAAATATATGCTGTAACCTGTCATTTCCAGAATCCATTTACTTTTATGGCTCTTGCAAGTTTATAAATAACTATAATCAGCTCACAGTCCAATAGTTCAGTTTCAAAGATAATGGGTACCATGGGTGTCATTCATAATTATATATTGCATTTTTTTTATATAAAAAGGAATCCTTTTTTTGCTCATCAAGAGGAGGGTCAATAGTGCTGGAGAACAGAACATTTTCTATTTCAGGCACTCCATGTCATCATTAAGAACTCCCATGTTAGGAATAACATAGCCAGCTGCAGTGTTAAGCATCTTACGCTTTTCCCCAACCTCAGAAGTGCACCCTGTTTTATGGGGTCTGCCCTCACCCATTTGCAACTAGGATCTTTAATATAAAAGATTGTGGGAATATAAAGCCATCAGTCTCACCAGGAAAATGCTGTTTCAAAAAAAAATTAAAAGGAACAAGGTGAGCAGAGTTTTAAAAACACACAATGCAATAATAAATAGTTGGTTCACTCCCACAATGCAGGTTATTAGGTGTGCCAAAGGTTTTGAGCCCTAAAGTATGGCTGCTGAAACCTGGGGCTGCAGGTGGGGTTGACAGCTGGTGAATGTTTGCAGGTATTCCATCAGACACCCTAGTCATTCTTAGCCTAAGCCCTGTTGCCATGATGGCGGAAATCCACCATCACTCCCTCGCCACCACATTCTCAATCCTATTCTTCGTACTTCTAGTTCCTCTCAACTTCAGCCTCCTACAAATCTCCAATGCCCTCTACACTGCACATACTCCCAATTGGTAGCAATCAGCTACTAATTAGGCATCTCTTTTCACAGTTTTCTTTCAATGCCTCCTTCAATAGTCTCCCACTGAGGTGTCAGCTGTGGCTCATTTCATAGCACCCTCGCCTTTGAATCAGAGGGTTGTGGGTTCATGTCCCACTCCTGGAAACCAAGAACTGTGATTGTACTCGAAAGAGTTGCAATCTGTGACTGTTGATAACTCGAAAGAGTTTCAATAGTCTCCCACAGCAGTCATTTCCACTGTGTGTGCCTTATCTGCTCAGCCCATAATCAACCTTAGATTGTGCCAATTATCTGGTTTGAGAATGATCTGTGGGTAGGCGTTAGATAGATAGGGAGAGAGTATCTAGGTTGTATAGATAATGGAACAGCATGACAGGGTAAAGCACAAAAGATTAAATCGATGTCCTGCAGAGAGAGCTGGAGTTAAGAAAAATTTGAGGATTATTAGGAATCTTTACCAAAAATGAGCAGCAAGCAGTGAGCTGACAAGGATACGCTGCATCAACCAACCCTTCCAATATCAACAAGCATCGAACCGGGACAGTGTGGCCCCGGATGCTGGGATGGAGGAAATTTCCCAGGTAGTGTTGGGTGAGGCCATGAAAAGATCCATAAAGTTGATTCACTGGAACAGGCAGTGAGCAAAGCTGGGCATGGTGGTGGGTGTGAAAGGTTTTGCGAGGGAGAAAAATTGAGTAACAGAGCATCCCAAGGTGCTTCACAGGAACATTATAGAATAAAATTTGATACTGAGCCATATAAGGAGATATTAAAGCAGATGACCAAAAAAGTAAAGTCTTAAAGGAGGAAAGAACACCAGCCTTAGCCAAGTGTTATATATATCAAGGTAACTCATTAAATATACACAATACAAACCTCTCTCGCTTGCATAGCGTCCACTGTAATTCAAGGTATATGAATACCGTACATACATAACTATAACAGACTACCTATACAACAGGCCCAAAGTAATGCTTAAAACTGTTAAAAGGCATAATATGTAACTTTCGTCCAAGAAACTTGGAGTAAGCTAATAAATGTGCTTTTAATCACACAAAAACAAGCCATCCATCATGTTTAAGTAGGTAAGAGGTTTTTTTTTATTCAATCTTGGGTGTGGGCATCACTGGGGAGGCCAGCGTTTATTGCCCATCCCTAATTGCCCTTAAGAAGGTGGTGGTGAGCTGCCTTCTTGAACCACTGTATCCCATGAGGAATAGGTACATTGACAGTGCTGTTGGGGAGGGAGTTCCAGGATTTTGATCCAGCAATAGTGAAGGAATGGCAATATATTTTCAAGTCAGGATGGTGAATGGCTTGGAGAGGAACTTCCAGGTGGTGGTGTTCCCATGTGTGTTTCCTCATCCTTCCAGATGGTAGTGGTCATGGGTTTGGAAGATGCTGTCTAAGGAGCCTTGGTGAGTTCCTGCAGTGCGTCTTGTAGATGGTGCACACTGCTGCCACTGTGTGTTGGTGGTGGAGGGTGCCAATGAAGCAGGCTGCTTTGTCCTGGATGGTGTCAAGCTTTTTGAGTGTTGTTGGAGCTGCACTCATCCAGGCAAGTGCAGAGTATTACATCACACTCCTGACTTGTGCCTTGTAGATGATGGACAGGCTTTGGGGAGTCAGAAAGTGAGCTACTCACCACAGAAGTCCTAGCCTCTGACCAGCACTTGTAGCCACAGTATTTATATGGCTAGCCCAGTTCAGTTTCTGGTCAATGGTAACCCCCAGGATGTTGATAGTGGGTGGGATTCAGTGATGGTAATGCCATTGAATATCAAGGGATGACGGTTAGATTCCCTCTTGTTGGAGATGGCCAGTGCCTGGTGCTTGTGTGGCATGAATATTACTTGCCACTTGTCAGCCCAAGCCTGGATATTGTCCAGGTCTTGCTGGACTGCTTTAGTATCTGAGGCGTTGCGAATGGTGCTGAACGTTGTGCAATCATCAGTGAACATCCCCACTCCACCTTATGATGGAAGATAGGACACTGATGAAGCAGCTGAAGGCGGTTGGGCCTGAGAAACTATCCTGAGGAACTCCTGCAGTGATGTCCTGGAGCTGAGATGATTGACCTCCAACAATCACAACCATCTTCTTTTAAAAAAACACAAAAATCAAATGGTAAAGCCTTGAGCTAAAACTAGGCAATTTTAATCAAATGTCAGTCATTGGGATTATTTTGCATACTGGTTCAATTGATTAATCTGATTTGCTTGGATTCTTAATATGATTCATTTAACCAATGGCAATTCCTTTTACCAGGTATTACAAGGATTTCTGTCAGATGTCGTAGTGTAGGCAAAAACAGGGCCAGTAATGTTGCTGGTGATAAATAATAAGGGCCTAAATTTAAACTGAACTAGCCTGGCCCTTTCTACTTGGATAATACCACAACTGTCACTTCGAAAACAATGTATGTAACTGCTGAACTGATACATCTCAAAATGAAAGGCTAGATAATTAAAAAGGGCAAAAGCCAGGAAGGAGGAGAAAATTGAGCATGTGAACATCTCAATATGCTATTAGAGCAAGCTGCTTCTCTCAGAACTCAGGCATATTAAATTTGAAAATATTGAATTACATAAATTATTCATAAACCAGAACAGTCACCATTACTATTTGTGCATGTTTATTATGAGCGCCAGCAGCGACATCAGTGCCTCATGACTATGTCTGTGGTCACAAACAGATCAGACCACAACCCGGAGATAATGTATTAATTAGAACCTTTTTCAACGACAAAAGACAAATCTATCAGTACAACCAACAGACATGGTGGTTTTGGAAAACAATTCATATCATAACACTCTTGCTCCAGTCATGGACAAAACACTGGGGAGAAAAAAGGATCACAACCTCTCATTAGATTCCTGTCTTTCAATCACCTAATGAACATCTGGTAATTCATTCACCTAATGGATGGACACCTGGTAATTCTAGCTTTTGATGTATTGCAGTTGAATGACACCTGAGGCAGGATCTGTGTGACAGATTAGATTATCTCAGTTGGACACTAATGATCTATCCCTTAAATGGGAGTGGGTTAGTAAAATGTAAAAGTAATGCTTAATCCACCCTTAATCTAAGAGATTCCTTGAAAGGACCTACAAAGAATCAAAGATTAAAGAAAGTTACAAAAATTTATGAAGCAGAGTCCTAAGAGCAAAGGCTGGAAGGTTAAGAAATGTTATGTATTCAATCGAATGAGATTAAATCTACCACTGCTATTAATTAACTGTTCAAGTTCCCAACCCACGGATTAAGATATCAGTATAGCAATACAAAGATAATGGACACGAAACTTTGGTTGAACTAACGCGAGATTATGTCAATTGAAGAAAGGCAACAAGGAGCACAGACAGCAACTTGCCTCAGGCATCCCAGAGGAGCCATGTATCCCAGAAGACAGAACTGCCCAAACTTACATAGGCCAACATTGTTTGGCTCATCTGTGCATATCACAGAAGATACCCAAGTCTGGAAACTTAGCAACAGAGGAATACAAACTGTAAGCTTAACCTTGTCACTCTCATTTTTGACACTGAACATTACTATGATAGTGTTATTAAATTAAATTCAACCAAGGCTGATAAATTTGACAGACTTCAGTTTGGTTTTCTATTAGTATTTAGAAAGTCGGTTGATAACGTGACCACTTACTTATTGTAATCCATAATGCTTAATTAACTCTATAATGGCTTCAGATGTGTTAACGTAATTGTTAAATAGTGTTAGTTAATGCAGTTTTGTCTGACTTACAAGTCAGAGTTAATTATAATTCATTCAGTGTCATACAGTTTACTGACTGAGAGGGTTGGCTTGTGAAATGATTAACTTAATTTGGTCTTGGTTAGGTGGAACAATTTGAAGATAAGTCAATTCAGGCATTTTACAAACCAACATGAATGCTAGATTCCAATATATTTGCCATATGCATATGTTAGACTTCACCTCGTTGGCACATTTGTGTAATTAATAAGGCTTAAATTATCATATTGTATTGTACACAAGCTTAGTGATGAAAAGTATTATTGGGATGATTTGTAAATTTTGAGATATGTTGTTAAATCTTAAAGTTAGCATATTTTGAAGTGCCAAATACTGTGATGTAACTTTAAGAAAGAACACATGGGTCCTTTGGGAATGAACTGAAGTCATAGCCAGGACACATTTATACATTTGGGCTCCAGTGAGTCTAGCTTAGCAGTAAAGAGAAGCCAAAGCTACAATGCTGATTAACCAGGCAGGTGGTCCAAGGACTAGATGTTCCAGGGCTTCCAGTCAAAGATACCAAGTTATAGTTTAGCAGTTAGAAGTGATGCCAAAGCTACAAAGCTGATTAGAATGGTCTTGGGCCTAGAATCTTCCAAGGACCTCTGGTTAGAGATAGAAATTAAGGTTAGATTGTTGTGGAGACGCTAGGAGCATTATTCTCATTGGTCAAGAGTTGCAAATATTGGCCAAGGCTAAAGTAATTGCCTTAAGAGAGAGTGAACAGAGGAATTGCTCAGTCAGTTAAAGTCTAGCTTGGGAGAATCAGTAGTTTAGTAGTCATAGCCATTTGTTAGTATGTCTTTGTTAGACAACTGTTTCCGTCAGAGAGAGAGGAGAGAGAGAGAGAGAGAGAGGAGAGAGAGAGAGGAGCGAGGAGAGGAGAGAGGAGAGAGGAGAGGAGAGAAGAGAGGAGAGGAGAGGAGAGAGGAGAGGAGAGGAGAGGAGAGGAGAGGAGAGGAGAGGAGAGGAGAGGAGAGAAGAGAGGAGAGAGGAGAGAGGAGAGAGGAGAGAGGAGAGAGGAGAGGAGAGAGGAGAGGAGAGAGGAGAGGAGAGAGGAGAGGAGAGAGGAGAGGAGAGAAGAGAGGAGAGAAGAGAGGAGAGGAGAGAGGAGAGGAGAGAGGAGAGAAGAGAGGAGAGAAGAGAGGAGAGGAGAGAGGAGAGAAGAGAGAGGAGAGGAGAGGAGAGGAGAGGAGAGGAGAGAAGAGAGGAGAGAAGAGAGGAGAGGAGAGAGGAGAGGAGAGAGGAGAGAAGAGAGGAGAGAAGAGAGGAGAGGAGAGAAGAGAGAGGAGAGGAGAGGAGAGGAGAGGAGAGGAGAGAAGAGAGGAGAGAAGAGAGGAGAGGAGAGAGGAGAGGAGAGAGGAGAGAAGAGAGGAGAGAAGAGAGGAGAGGAGAGAAGAGAGAGGAGAGGAGAGGAGAGGAGAGGAGAGGAGAGAAGAGAGGAGAGAGGAGAGAGGAGAGAGGAGAGGAGAGAGGAGAGAGGAGAGGAGAGGGGAGAGGGGAGAGGAGAGAGGAGAGAAGAGAGAAGAGAGAGGAGAGGAGAGAGGAGAGGAGAGAAGAGAGGAGAGAAGAGAGGAGAGGAGAGAGGAGAGGAGAGAGGAGAGGAGAGGAGAGGGGAGAGGGGAGAGGGGAGAGGAGAGAGGAGAGAAGAGAGAAGAGAGAGGAGAGGAGAGAGGAGAGGAGAGAAGGGAGTGAGGAGAGAGGAGAGAACACTCAGCAGGCAACTGTGGATCCACTAGAGTTGAAGTTTCAAAGCTGCAAAGGGATTTGTATTTATGTTAGAGTTAAGGTAGCTAAGCTAAAATCTTGAAGGACATTGAGAGTCAAGAGGCCAGGTTCACGGAACCAAGCAGAGAAGACACCAGAAGTCCTGGGATCCACTGGAAAGATTGACTAACACGTGTTGAACTTGAGTATCATGCCATGCCTTGACTAATGAAATATTAAGTATCAATCTTTATTGTCCAATAAACTTCTTCGTTTGCATTCTAAATTAGTGATTGTCCTTTTTGCCAATATGGTTATTCCTCGACAAGAATTTTCTAACTCTGGGGTTTAGTATAGAGTCCAATAGAAAATGTATTGATGTACTTCACAAGCCTACCCTCTCACAGTCGGACACCCCAGTGCATCCTGAAGCAATATTCCTTACATATTTTATGGGATTTAACATGCATTCATCTTACATTAATGGGAGTTTATGGCGCTGGTATTTTATGGGGACATTATTAAGCTGCATTCGAGGCATACGTTCAGTACTCCCGTTACTGTATGGCTTTCAAGCCCACAAAAGTATTTTAAATACAGCCATTGTACAAAATGAAATAAAACGAATCTGAGGACTTGCTCAGAAAATAGCAACTGAGGTGTAAGCTCCTATTTTTATTTGGTGGTATGATGTAGCTTAAGTTAAGTGATGAGCTACAAGCTAAAAGAAAGTTTCATAATTTGGAAACTATTGCCTGACTCTATAAACGTGAACTCATCCAAAACTATGCTGTCCATATCATAACTCACCCAAAATCGCATTCTAGCACCCCTGTGCTAACTCACATTGGTTCCTCAAGCGGCAATGCCTTGAATTTAAAATTCTCATCCTTGTTTTCAAATCCTTCCATGGCCTTGCCTGCTCCCCATTTTTGCAACTTCTTCCAGCCCTACCTTTTTGTCACTTTTTGCTCTCCTCCTCCTGATCAATGATCCCATCTCCCCCCACTAGAAACTGAGTATGTGGGCATAAGGCTGAGCTGCAATGTTTGTATTTGTCACAGTTAAACACCGATCTTTAGAAAATACAATCTATTTCACCATTAAATTCATATTGTGTAGGTTTTTCTTATTTTAATCCTCAAAAACAATCATCCATTTGAAATACCAAGGATTGCAACTTTTTAAAAATAAATTTAAAAGTAGAAACATTTAGGTCAGTACATTGTGCCACACACCTTCACATGGTGGATCATGCAGGGAGCTGGCACAGTGAATAACCACTTACAAACCCAACAGTGGGCCCACCAGATCATCTACGATAAGACTGTTCTACTCCACCCCACCTCTCAGCACAGCATTGATAGAACAAAGCATTTCCTACTTCATAGTTTCTGTAAAAATGCTGAACATTACATCTTCTATTGTGAAAGATTTTACGCGTTCCCTTTTTATACTGTTGCACTCATGTTGAGGATAATGTGTGTTAGATTGTGCTACCAAACCTTTACACTGAGACTTTTTACGTCCTCATGAGATCTTTTGCATTGCACGCGGCAGAGGAATAGTGCACACTCCATATCACCTCATTTACTTTCCTCACACTGCCTTTCAGCATCTTCATCCAGTTTAGATTTTTAATCTCACCAACGCAATGGAAAACAAGCTGAACCAGTGCCAATTTCTCTGTGGTTGCTAAGTAAGCAGTCACATTCCTCTAAAAAGCATTTCCTCTTAATACTACTATTCAGCGAAAAATTCTCGTCTTATCAGCTGACAGCAATAAGGAAGCATCCATAAACTGGAAAAGCATCTGAGCGAGGGCCCAAGATGTAAAACAACCTCAGCTTCATATGACCAAAAACACTGCTGATAGGCCTATTCCAAAAAATTTAATACATTTTTGTTTTAGATTTAGATTGAAGAAAAATTAAATTGTCAACTTATCTATTATATTTAACAGTTTGAGTCTGGGACAATTTCAAAGTTGCCGACAGTTAATGGCCCAGAGCACAAAATGGATGATCTACCCCAGAGAAACCATAGGAAAATAAACGTAAAAGCATAATTTACATTGGGAAGTAAGCATGCACTTGTGGGGCTGGGATGAAAGTACAGTGTGGAGTGAAGTCAAGGGAATTTCACTCTGAATCCAGCTGCACAGTATCTGATTTTGAGTGCTTGATGTGCAGACAAAAGTGCTTCCATTCCCATCGCTGAGCACAAAGCACACCAAAGAAATGTATTTTTGTTTCATAGACCAGGATAGTCAAAACTGGAGATCATTGCAATAGAGACATTCATTGCCTTTTATTTGAATTGCAAGAAGAACTCTCCTCTCCAGAAGCACTTTTGTAGCCTTTCCGATGTTCAATGAAACAGCCATTTTTTTGTGCGAACTGAGAGAGTGACCGTCAACAAACAATTCAATCGCAGAGGGCATCATAGCTGTTGCTAAAACAAAAGCAAAATACCCAGAACACACTTTCTAATTCTGATGTCTATACACATGTACATTTCCTATAAGGGGCCCACTGGATACCAGTCAGGAGCGGGGGAGGTGGTAACGCAGTCGGGGAGGTGGTGGCGCAGTGGTATTGTCACCAGACTAGTGATCCAGAGACCCAGGGTAATGCTCTGGTTCGAATCCCACCACGACAGATGGTGGAATTTGAATTCAATAAAAATCTGAAATTAAAAGTCTGATGCTGACCATGAAATCATTGTTGATTGTCAGAAAAACCCATTTGGTTCACTAAAGTCCTTTAGAGAAGGAAATCGGCCATCCTTACTGGATCTACATGTGACTCCAGACCCACAGCAATGTGGTTGACTCTTAAATGTCCTCTGAAATAGCCTAGCAAGCCACTCAGTCGTATCAAGCCGCTAAAAACAAGTATATAAGGAATGAAACTGGACGGACCACCTGGCATCGACCTAGGCACCAGAAATGACAACGGCAAACTCAGTCCTGTCAACCCTGCAAAGTCCTCCTTACTAACATCTGGGGGCTAGTGCCAACATTGGGAAGTTGTCTCACAAACTAGACAAGCAACAGCCTGACATAGTCATACTCATGGAATCATACCTTACAGACAATGTCCCAGGCACCACCATCACCATCCCTGGGTAAGGCCTGTCCCACCGGCAGGATAGACCCAGCAGAGGTGGCGGTACAGTGGTATACAGTCGGAAGGGAATTGCCCTGTCAGCCCTCAACATTGATTTGGACCACATGAGGACTCGTGGCATCAGGTCAAACATTGGCAAGGAACCTCTTGCTGATTACCATGTACTGTACTCCCTCAGCTGATGAATCAGTACTCTTCGATGTTGAACACTACTTGGAGGAAGCACCTAGGGCGGCAAGGGCACAGAATGTACACTGAGTGGGGACTCCATCACCAAGAGTGGCTTGGTAGCACCACTACAGACTGAGCTGGCCAAGTCCTAAAGGTCATAGCTGCTGGACTGGGTCTGCAGGAGGGGACCCAGTGAGGGAACCAACGAGAAGGAAAAACTTACTTGACCTCATCCTCACCAACCTGCCTGCCGCAGATGCATCTGTCCATGAAAGTATTGGAAGGAGTGACCACCGCACAGTCCTTGTGGAGAGGAAGTCCCACCTTCACATTGAGAAATCCTCCGTCGTGTTGTGTGGCACTACCACCGTGCTAAATGGGATAGATTTCTAACAGATCTTGCAACTCAAGACTGGGCAATCATGAGGCGCTGTGGGCCATCAGCAGCAGCAGAATTGTGCTCAACGACAATCTGTAACCTCATGGCCCGGCATATCCCCCACTCTACCATTACCACCAAGCCAGGGGATCAATCCTGGTTCAATGAAGAGTGCAGGAGGGCATGCCAGGAGCAGCACCAGGCATACCTAAAAATGAGGTGTCAACCTGGAGAAGCTATAACACAGGACTACTTGCGTGCCAAACAGCATAAGCAGCAAGTGACAGTCAGAGCCAAGCAATTCCACAACCAACAGATCAGATCTAAGCTCTGCAGTCCTGCCGCATCCAGTCATGAAGGGTGGTGGACAATTAAACAACTCACTACAAGATGCACTGCAAGAACTCACCAAGACTCCTTAGGCAGCACCTCCCAACCCCATGACCGCTACCACCTAGAAGGTCAAGGGCAGCAGATACATCGAAACACCACTTCCTGGAAGTTCCCTTCCAAGCCACTCACCAACCTGACTTGGAAATATATCATCATTCCTTCACTGCTGCTGGGTCAAAATCATGGAACTCTTCCCCCTAACACCACTGTGGCATACCTAAAAATTAAGTGTCAGCCTGCTGAAGCTACAACACAGGACTAGCTGCATCCCAAACAGCAGAAGTAGCATGTTATAGACAGGGCCAAGTGCTCCCATAACCAATGGGTCAGATCAAAGCTCTGCAGTCCTGTCACATCCAGATGTGAATGGTGATGGACAATTAAACAACTAACTGGAAGAGGAGGCTCCACAAATATTCCCATTCTCAAAAATGGGAGAGCCTGGCACATCAGTGCAAAAGACAAAACTGAAGTATTTGCAACCACCTTCAACCAGAAGTGCTGAGCAGATGATCCATCTATGGCTCCTCCTGAGGTGCCCAGCATCACAGATGCCAGTCTTCAGCCAATTCAATTCACTCCACATGATATTAACAAACGGCTGAAGACACTAGATACGGCTATGGGCCCTGACAACATTCGGCAATAGTACTGAAGATTTGTGCTCCAGAACTAGCCGCAGCCTTAGCTGAAGGGTCATGAGGACTCGAAACGTCAACTCTTTTCTTCTCCGCCGATGCTGCCAGACCTGCTGAGATTTTCCAGGTAATTCTGTTTTTGTTTTGCAGCCTTAGCAAAGCTGTTCCAGTACAGCTATAACACTGGTGTCTACCTAAAAATGTGGAAAATTAACCAGGTATGTCTTATCCCCAAAAAGGACAAATCCAACCCAGCCAATTAATGCCCCATCAGTCTATGCTTGAACATCAGCAAAGTGATGGAAGGTAGTAGCACTGACGGTGCTATCAAGTGGCACTTACTCGGCAATAAACTGCTCACTGATGATCAGTTTGGGTTCCGCCAGGGCCACTCAGCTCCTGACATCATGACAGCCTTGGTCCAAACATGGACAAAAGAGCTGAACTCCAGAGGGGGTGTGAGAGTGACTGCCCTTGGCATCAAAGCAGCATTTGACTGACTGTTGCGTCAAGGAGCCCTCCCAAAACTGGAGTCAATGGGAATCAGGGGGGAAACTCTCCACTGACTGGAATCATATCTAGCACAAAGGAAGATGGCTGCAATTGTTGGAGGTCAATCATCTCAGTCCCAGGACATCGCTGCAGGAGTTCCTCAGGATCATGCCTTCAGCCCAACCATCTTCAGCTGTTTCATCCATGAACTTCCCTCCATCATAAGGTCAGGAGTGGGGATGTTTGTTGATGACTGCACAATGTTCAGCACCATTTGCAACTCCAAAGATACTGAAGAAGTCCGTGTCCATATACTGCAAGACTTGGGCAACAGTCAGGCTTGGACTAAAAAGTAGCAAGTTACATTCATGCCACACAAATGCCAAGCAATGACTGTCTCCAACAAGAGAGAATCTCACTATCTCCCCTTGACATTCAATGGCATTACCATTGCTGAATCCTTCACTATCAACACCCTGGAGTTAGCATTGACCAGAAACTGAACTGCACCAGCTATATAAATGCTGTGGCTACAAAGTAGGTTAAAGGCTGGGAACTCTGAGATAGGTAACTCACCTCCCAACTCCCCAAAGCCTGTCCACCATCTATAAGACACAAGTCAGAAATGTGATGGTATGCTCGCCACTTGCCTGGATGAGTGCAGCTCCAACACTCAAAAAGCTCAATGCCATCCAGGGCAAAGCAGCCCGCTTGTTCGATACTCCATCCACTACCTTAAACATTCACTCCCTCCACCATCGACGCACAGTGGTTGCAGTGTATACCATATAGAAGATGCAAAGCTCCTTCAACAACACCTTCCAAACCTGTGACCTCTACCACCAAGGACAAGGGCAGCAGAGGCATAGGGACACCACTACCTGTAAGTTCCCCTCCAAGCCACATACCGTCCTGAATTGGAACTATATCGATGTTTGTTCACCATCACTGGGTCAAAAACCTGGAACTCCCTTCCTATCAGCACTGTGGGTGCACTACACTACATGGACTGAAGCGGCCCAAGGCAGTGGCTCGCCACCATGTTCTCAAGGGCAATTAGGGATGGGCAACAAATGCTGACCTAGCCAGCAACACTCGTATCTTGTGAAAGAATAAAAAATACAGCCAACTCAGGAGAGACCAGGAGTCTGGTTTCTATGCCTTAGCTTTACGCCACACAATTTAGTCAGGAACTCAAAATGTAATCTAAACATACAAGAAGCTACTACTGTACTGTATTCAATATAGTTTAACTCAAAACAGCGCTTCACAAAATACCAGGACAGATCCTGAGGGAAGTGACAGGTTATCACTGATAAATAATATGAATGCAGCAGATGACAATGTATTTGGCAGGTTAAATTTCACACCAATGATTCAAATCAAACGTTTTACTGTAGCATATTCAATGCAGCAAAATTTATGCATGCTTAGTAAGGGATTCATTTCTTTCTACCTTTCAGCACACAGCAACTAATCTTGTCTTGATGAAGGGTAGCATTGGAAATATTATCCTCATCTCTTTCCGATCCTGCTGGGTCTGCTAATGCACCCTCAGCAATTTCACCATGAAACTAAATGTCAGCCATGGCTACCTTGATAGACTTATTCATCACTAGGCTGTGGGTTTAAGCCCCACTCCAGGATTTAAGCAAGTAATTGCAAGCTGGCACTGCAACACAGTGGTAAGAGGAAGCCACACTCTCAGAGTGAGCAAAACATTAAACGGGCCACATGTGTCTACTCCAGCAGTTCACATCGGTGCTTAAGATCTCATAACAATATTCGAACAGTCCTGAACACTGCCAGAAGCAGATTAAGTAGTTCATCCATTGAATTTTTTTACATTGTGCAATGTGCCAAAATGCTGCTACATTTACATCATAACATTCAGTGCTCTGAAACATTTCTGATAGATCAAGACTCCAGTCCGCCCTGATTATTTAAAGGGGGGGAGGGGAAACAAAAGATAATAATTCTGAAGCCATTAACTGAAGGTGCTATTCCTGCCTAACTAGCAAAGTGGCCACTTTGCTGGTGTGCTGCCAGTATCTCTTGAACTGTACTTCATCAAGAGCCAGCCCAGTTAGCATGGAGATAGAAGAGGGAGAAAATTACTTAAAATCACTTATTACAGCCGATGGTAAAGGCTGAGTTGTTCAAATCCCAGAGGGAAACTTAAAACAACTGTCATAACCCATTTTTGCAATTTGTATGTTTCAAGGTGCAAGCTTTGAATTCAGTAGTAATAAGACCACCAAGGCTCAAGAGGCTGTTTATAAAACTAAATTAAACATTTATTATACAAGAAAGATTGTAAGCACATATATATGTGTACAAAATTACTACTAAAACAACTCAAAAAAATCCCCTATTAATCTGACTCTCAGTTAGACCCCCAGTAAGGCAACAGTAAAGCACATAGCTTCAAATAGACCCCTGGCAAAGCACACAGTCGCATTCAAAATGAGTTTCTTTCAGCTCAGGGTCCTTACAGACAGACTTGAGGCTTAGGCTTACAGGCTGGGGGCTTTAGGTCTTAGAATCCCTCCTCCTTTTACCAACAGCCGTCTCTTCCTTTATACATATTTTCCTCTTTGAATGCATATCCTCAATTGTCACTAGGTTTTTTTTAAAACTTCAAACCTTCTAACAATAAAACCCTTTCATAATACCCACTTTACTAATAAGCTTTTTGAAAAAATAAACAAATTGTTTCTGAGCTTCACCTGGTTAGGTGTAATATTTCACCCGCTCTTTTGAATGGTCGATTTAAAAATGCAAACTGCTGCCTTTACACCTCGCCTTCTATTTCACTATGTTTATCTAATTACCTTTTCAAACCTACTTCGCTTCTATACATCAAAGCCTCCAGACCAGCTGGCTTTAATCTAATTAAGACACACAAACATACACATAGACACAGACACCACTAAACTCTATTTTAAAATAATTTCCAATAACATTATAGACATTATTATATCTTCTTGACATCACCATTCAAGGTTGCTAATACGATGGGAATTCTGTGATTTGGGTTTGTCTATTGGTGACCAATACAATTTATCCACATCTGTCATCAGTAATTACAATGATCAAATTCTCTGGCTGCAATGTCAGCTGGCGTTTTTTTATTCTTTCACAGGGTGTGGGTATCACTGGTTAAGCCAGTTTTTATTGCCCATCACTAATTGCCCTTTAGAACGTGATGGTGAGCCACCTTCTTGAGCCGCTGCAGGCCATGTGATGGTGTAGGTGCACCCACAGTGCTATTAGGTAAGGAGTTCAAGAATTCCAAGGTTCTGAAGTGCTCTTGTAGCCACAGTATTTATATGACTGGTCCAGTTCAGTTTCTGGTCAATGGTAACCCTTGAGATGTTGATAGCATACAAAAATGGGTAAATTTTAAATTTGACATTCTATCAATGTTGTCCTTGATTGCCTCCTCCTCAATAATGTTGCTTTGTTTGGAATTATTCTGATAGACACAATTATATTTCCTGAATATATTCTATACATCTCTCTTTTCTCTGTTCTAATGACTCTCTGCTCCTCAATGGAAGCTCTGTGCCACAAAGATTACAAAACTGTTAATCTGATGCCCTATTGCCACTGAAGCAATCTGAAACAAAAAAACGTTTCAGTCATTTGCTCACTCCCCAGCAGTGCCTGAACCATCACCATGGAATTGCAACTTCAAGCAACTAGCCACTTGATCAGGTATTTAGCATAGCAGCAAAGCAGCATGTAACTCAAGACTTATGAAGCTACTGGGGAATGCCAAGAGATAGCAGCAGGAGGGAGAGCAGAGGTATTCCCAAAGTAAATTACAAGAAACAAGGCATTTGTCAGTATATGTATTAGCATGGAATTGTTTTCCACACTATCCAAAATTATTTTTTTATATAACCATTCTCAGGGTGTGGGCAACGTCATCATTCCTATCCCATCCCTAGTTTTCCTCAAAAGGTGGTGGTGAGCTGCTTTTGTTTGATACGATTGAGTGGGTGATTCAGCCGCTTCAGAAAGCCATTAAAAGTTAACCATGTTGATGGGAGACTGGAGTCACAAATAGGTCAGACCAGGCAAGGACGGCAGGTTTCCTTCCATTAGTGAAAGAGTTGGGTTTTTTTATGACAATCCGACAGTTTCATGGTCATTTTTAATGATCCCAGCTTTTCATTTTGAGATTTAAAACAATACTAATTTCAAATTCCCAAACTTCCAGAAATCACGATTATTAGTCCAGCAACATAACCACCACAACATCACACCTCTGACCACTGTACAGGGTTTGATTCAGTTGTACAGGGCAGTAGTGAGGCCACATTTGGAGTACTATGTACAGTATCGGTCAATTTATTTAAGGAAGGATGTAAATACATTGAAAGCAGTTCAGAGACGGTTTACCAGACTAATACCTGGAATGGGTGGGCCGTCATATGAGAAAAGGTTGGACAGGTGAGACTTGTATCTGCTGGAGTTGAGAAGAGTAAGAGGCGACTTGATTGAAACATATAAGATCCTGTGAGGTCTTGACGGGGTGTATGTGGAAAGGATGCTTCCTCTTGTGGAAGAATCTAGAACCAGGAGTCACTGTTTCAAAATAAAGGGTTGCGCATTTAAAACAGAGATGAGGTGAAATGTTTTCACTCAGAGGGAGGTGAGTCTTTGGAACTCTCTTCCTGAAAAGGTGGTGGAAGCAGAGTCTTTGAATATTTTTAAGGCAGAGGTGGATAGATTCTTGGTAAGGAAGCCGGTGATTGGTTATTGGAGGTAGGTGAGATGCAGATTTCAGGTTACTATCAGATCAGCCATGATCTTATTAAACGGTGGAGCAGGCTCAAGGGGCTGAATGGCCTACTTCTGCTCCTTGTTTGTACGTTCACATGTTGATTCTGAAAGTTTAATATTGAATTATAGTCTAAGGTTGTTTATAAATAATCTGTTGCAGAAAATAGATTACAAAACTAGTTAACTCATTTCAATTGAAAAAAGTCCATACCTAATCACCAGAACCCTTATACATTGCGACCCACAAGAGACACAATTTAAACCGGTAGCCAGAAGACAAACAACTAATCAAAGGGCATCCATTTGAAATAAACAGCAAAGTTACAGCTTTGATCTTCAGATACTGTGTAAAAATGTTTAGCCACCAGAATGCCAATATTACAAGGAACATATACACATTACTGCCAGGAGACAAAACAGGAAACAGTGAAATCTACATGACAAGGGTAATAAGTAAAATGCCACTAGGTGCAAATCCCTCTTCAGGATAACAGGAATTGCACAATAGCTTGTATATATATGGATGCCAATCGCATATTCACATACAGTGAACCTTTTTTGAAATGTGATTGTTAGACATGAGCAAAATGAGCAGCCAACATGCACATACAAACAAGAGATGAATGATCAATTACTGTAATCAGTTTGTTTTGGTCCTACTGAAAGATAAATGGGCATCAGAAGAATCCATGCTCTTCTTTGAACAGTAAAATAGGATATTTAATATCAAATTGTTAAAGCAGATAGGCCTACAGTTTGAAGTCTCATCTTAAAGACAGCACCTCTGGTAGTGCAGCATTCCCACAGTACTGCATTAAAATGTTAGCTTGATTAAAAACACACATTTCTGGAGTAGGACTTGAACCCCTGACTCAGAAGTAAGAGGATTCATTAACCTACATGCATTTCACACCTTGGTTAATTGGCCTGCTGAACTAACTTCACCAAAGACAGCACAATGCTACATGATCATTAACAATGAATACTCTTGTAACACTATCTTCCAGAAATACAGGTTATGATGCTCATTTATGCTGAAACTACACATCTGAGAGCAGTATTGGTTCCACCCAAGCAATATGTTGTCCATGCTGCTTGGCTCAAACTACAAGTTCCACAACAGAGTTCGTACAGGTGCATAGAGCACCTCTTCCATTCATTCAATGTTTAGAGGACATGGATGGGTCCAATCTCACACTAAACATTCTCTAAACTAACACTTAAATCAATTCCAGGTGATTTTGGCAATCACTTGAGATTTCCTAAGCACTTTTCAAACCAATATAATTAAATCTGAATAGTTACAAAGCTGATATGTTAATACTTGCCTTTACTTACTGACCTGTGTTTAGCCAATGTTTAGCTTAAAATTCAATGAGATTCCATGTTACAACAAATAATTATTTTTGCATCCATAGTAATATCCACATTTTCCAAGTAATTTTGATATCTAAAATCTCAATTATTTCCAAAAGAGTTAAAGGCAAGTCAATTTTAATCTAAACTTCAGGATAAAATGGAAATATAACATTGCGCAGATCTGGAGGGAAGTGTGCAGTGTGTTCCCCAGGAGTTGGTATTAGATTACTACTTTTTTGAAACATATCAATAACCTGGGCAAGGGTATATAGAGCATAATTTCAAAGTTTGCAGAGGATATGATAATCAAACATAATAAGTAACAAGTTTAGTATGAAACTTCAGGAGGACATGAGCAGACTAGCAAAATGGGCAGATAGGTGGCAGATGAAATTTAATACAGAGAAGTGTGAAAGTGACAACATTTTGGTAGAGAGGATAAGGAGAGGCAACATGAACTAAACAGTACAATTTTAAAGAGGGTACAAAACAGATAGATCTGGGGGAGTATGTATGCAAATCTGTGAAGGTGAAGACAAGTTGGGAAGGCTATCATAAAAGCATATGGGATTCTAGGCTTTATTCATATAGAGGCAAAGAGTACAAAAGCAAGGAAATTGTGCCAAGTCTTTATAAATCCCTGATTAGGCCTCAGCTGCAGAGTTGTGTCCAGTTCTGGGCACCAAACTTTAGGAAGGATGTTAAGACCATGGAGAGGATACAGAAGGGATTTACTAGAGTAGATACCAGGATAAGACATCAGTTGTGTGGAAAACCACTTAAGCTGGAGTTGTTCTCCCTTTGAGCAGAGAAGGTTAAGAGAAGATTTGATAGATTTGTTCAAAATATTAAAATAATTCTGTAAATAAGGTGGAACCTTTTCCAGTAGATGTTAACCAAAAGGCACAGATTTAAGGTGACTGGCAGAAGACAGCGCCTTCCAAATCCATGACCTCTACCACCTAGGAAGACAAGGGCAGCAGATGCCTGGGAACACCACCAGTTGCAAGTTCACCTCCCAATCACACATCATCCTGACTTGGAATTATATCACTGTTCCTTCACTGTTGCTGGGTCAAAATCCTGGAACTCCCTCTGTAACAGCTCTATGGGTATATCTACGCCACATGGACTGCAGTAGTTCAAGAAGGCAGCTCGAGGACAATTAGGGATGGGCAGTAAAATTGCTAGCCTAGCCAGCAATGCCCACATTCCATGAAAGAATATTAAAAAAAGCAGAGACAACATCTTATGTTTTTACACAGTAAGTTGTTGTGATTTAGAACGCACTACCTGAAAAGATGGTGTAAGCAGATTCAATAGTAACTTTTAAGAATTGAGTAAGTCCTTGAAGGGAAAACAATTTACAGGACTGTGTGAAAGAACTGGGAAGTGGGATTAATTGATCTGTTCTATCGAAGGGCCGGCACCAACACAATGGCCTCCTTCTTTGCTGTATCATTCTATGATTCTATTAACTTGACTCAGTCAGTTATGAATCTTCATTATTTAGGTACAGCTCTCAGTAATCTACTCTTATTTTCATGGGCAGGGCAAGAGGCAAGGGAGAAAATCCTGCTTGTATGCGCTTTTAACTTTCTACCAATACAATGTCCATTATATAAGATGTTGTGATATGACATTTTAAAAAGGTCACATTACCAAATTTCGCATTTGGTTCAAGGAAGAGAAAATATCATGCAAGCCTTCAGGACTGATCTAACACAAAAAACATACACACACTTTGTAAAAGCTAAAATTTGGATCTCAGTTTAAAAGACAAGGAACATCACCACAATCAATCAGTTAGCAGTACAGAAACTGTGCTAGAGCAGTGAACTCCCAGCTGAGAGTTGCCAAGTTTGAACTACAGTTGAGATGAATGCTGGCAAATAGGATTCTCTTGGAGAAGCCAAGTTTCATAGATTTCAGTCATGTATGCAGGAGGTTTTGGACGCACAAAATCATAAGACTATTCCTGCTGGATAAAAGGAAAGCTGCCATGAGATTGATTCTGCGCTTTATAATACTGCCTTGTACTCTGAATTACCAGTCTTGATCTGAATCCAGTTTCTGTACTCTCATTCTCTTTAAATCATATTTATCATGCTTGTACAATACTGGACTTGGCATTTGATACTTAAACCATTCAGAAGAGACTGAACAAGAAATGTGAGTCTTATAACAGTCCTGTAGTCAATTAGCACAATTTGGTTAATTGTTAGACCTGGACTTTCTAACCTCTGCAGAGGCAGAGTATGCAGGGCTGTTCATGGGGAATGAGGCAGAAGAGGGACTTTGATCATTCATGCAAGTAAAATAATTGGCAGAGAGAATGATAAGCGAATAATCTAAATTGTAATAACCAGCTCCATTATTTACCATCAGTAGAGGGCTCCATCAATAGTTGAATTCTTTTGGTCACCTATTAAAACCCAACTCTGCCATGCCACATTAAAATGCTCCAGTGCAGTACTGAGGGAGTGCTGCATTGTCAGCTGTCATTCCAATGAAACATTAAACGGAGGCCCAATTTTCCCTCTCAGAGGGAGGTAAAAAATCCCATGGCACTATTTAAAGAGCAGAAAAGTTCGCCCCTGTGACCTGGGGAATGTACCATTTAATTATTTTTTGTGGTACACTGCCACTTTGTATAAGTGTGCAAATTAATTGTTTTTGCACGGCCACAATAACTTAAAGGGGCTATCTTGTGCTCAAGTTAACCATAAACTTTCGGGTCTTTACAGGGACATAAAACTCCGAAGGAATATTGGTCCTTGGCCAATATTTATTGCTCACGAATATCTCTAAAAGAATCATTATCACTTTGCTGTTTGTGGGAGTTTGCTGTTACTGCTATATTTTGTACATCAGAACAGCAACTAAGTTGTAAAGAGCTCGGGGACAACCTGAGGTCATGAAAGGCACTATATAAATGCAATTTTTTTTGAAGCGCCAAAGCCTTTCATTTAATTTTGAAGACAGTAACGAACAATTGGGTCTGGGTCAGAGGATGGGCTTTCACAAGCAGTATTCATCGAATCTCCATTGAAGTTAGGCTATAAACAGAGGAGCCAGTGAGAGTAAAAGTAAGCGGGCGAGGGAATTGAATATGAGAGATGGCAAAAAGATAGAAATGAAATTATTTCTGACAGATTTCAGAAATACAAGTAAGCAGACAGCATAGATCAATAAAGAATGTGAAAAGTAAAGCTGCAGAGCTAAGAAACAGTAGGACAAGAGTGAAAAGATCACTGGTGCACAGTACTGAAATCCAGACACACAATAACATACCAGCCTTATCCCTTCTCTGTGCAGTTGGTATATATAACAGCTTTCCTGTGTGCACAGGCACAATAAACACATACTGTGATTGGGTCAGTCAGAAACAGATTTTCCCTAATCATTTTCAAAATATATTGGCCATGATCTGCATATGACAATTATTGGTGAAACTCATGTAGGAACTTACAATTCATCATGGGCCATAACTCGCACTTGAAATCTTCATTTGAACTTTCACAATACCCAAATTTTTATTTAAGAGCTTTCGACAGGGAAATACCCTGTAGATAAGGCTGAACATATGAGAGGAGGCCAGACAATGCTTAATCAGGACAGCAAAGACTGAGTGTTTTATAATCTGAATCTGAAATTACTTTGTAACCTCCTAATGCACATATGCGCAAATATATTATCCAAGATAACGATAATTATGTGCAATAAAAAATTACAATCCAACTGTTTGCTTTGCATCTAGAACATGCTCTCTCTGTGATATGGAGTACCAATAGTGAAATTCTGCAATCTGACACCAGCTCACTGCCAAGTCTTTTCTGGTTCCAACAATCTGGCAGCAAATTGTGGCCCTCCACCTAAATACATAGCCATTTTTGCTTTGTTGGTAGCACTCTTAGCTCAGTCCAAGGTTTGTGTTTCAAATTCTATTTTTATCTCTCACCACCAAGCCTCCCTGTAGTTTGATGACAATACCATTTGTTTGCAGCAACAACAACTTGCATTTATAATAGCACCTTTAATATAATAAAATTTCTAATGCACTTCACAGGAGAGTTTGTGACAAGTTTTGGCACTGAGCCACATAAGGAGGTATTAAAACCATGGACACACAAGGAGGAGCAGAGATCTCGAAGGGTTACACAGAAGGTGCAACACAGAAACAGGTCATTTGGCACAACCAATCCATGCTGGTGTTTATGCTCCACTTCAGCCTCCTCCCATCCTTCCTCATGTAACTCTATCAGCATAACCCTCTATTCTCTGGTCCTTCATGTTGTTATCCTAGCCTCCCCTTTAATGCATCTATATTATTTGCCTACAGCACTCCCTCTAGTAGTGAGTTCCATGTTTTCACCACTCTCTGGGTAAGGATGTTTCTTCTGAATTCCCTATTTGATTTCATGGTGATTACCTTATATTGATGGCCTCTGGTCTTGCTCTTTGCCACAAGTGGAAACATTCTCTCTGTGTCTCATGTTCGTATGTTTGTTCATGAACTCTACCAATACCTATCAGAATTTTAATTACAACACCCCTCAGATTTCTCTTCAAGTTCTACAGCAAGAGGAGGTTACAGAGATAGAGAGGGGTGAATGGAGGGATTTAAAAACAAGGATGAGAAATTTTACAAAGGGATTGGAGTGTGTGACATTTGATTTTGATGCATCACAGTTTCACGATGACTTGGAGTGAACTTCGTGTGAAGCACTGCATCATAGGTAAGAGGAGATAATAGGCTTTGAAATTGTGTGGAAATGAGTAGTTTTTGTCTGAAGGTAAGTTGAAAAGCCAGAGACAATGATTGAATTTGTATATTTCAAGCATGGGACATGTCTTAGCCATTAAGCTGAACACTTGTAATTAGTTGCAGAACATGAAAATTCACCAGTTACAAGCCAGGTTTGAAATATCCTACAATGATGGCATTTAAATGTCAAAACAAATAAACAAGGCAGGAAAGTAGCAATGTTTAAACAAGCTGAAAAAAAATATTTGTGCCATTTTGAAACTTCAAAAAATCTGCTGTGACTCAGTGGGTAGCACTGTTGCCTCTGAGTCACAAAGTTCCAGGTACAAGTCCCACTCCAGGGCTTGAGCACAACATCCAAGATTGAATCTCCAGTGCAGAACTGAGGGAGTGCAGCACAGTCAGAGGTGCTGTCTTTCAGATGCTAAGTTAAACCAATTCTACTCTCTCAAGTGGATATAAAAGATCCCATGGCACTACTTTGAAGAGCTGTAGGTAATTCTTCCTGGCATCCTGGGCCAATATTAATTCCTCAATCAACATCACAAAAAAATCTCGTCAATATCACACTGCTGTTTGTGGGAGCCTGCTGTGTGCAAATTGGTTGCTGTATTTCCTACATTATAACAGAATTGTACACTTCAAAAAGTACTTCATTGGCTGTAAAGTGCTTTAGGACATCAGTGGTCGTGAAAGACACTATCTAAATGCAAGACTTTCTTTCATCATAATAAGACCCATAACACTGAGGCAAAATAATTAAACCTTTATGACCCATTTCATTACTTGTCATAAATAAGCGGATTGAACAAAAGCCAGCCCTATTTTGTAATTTGTCCTTAAAACTGGCAGCTTAAAACACTAAACAAGAAGAGTAATAGCCTTAAAAACAACCAAAAAGGTACCTTTGGCATCTGACCAGCACAAATGCCAACAAATCCCATCAAAGCCAGACTGAGCTGTTGTACTGCATAATGTAATCGGAGGAACATTACAAAATGATATCACTACTTTCAAGCATATGAATCAAATAGTGGACATGTGAATTTGGACTCAAACTGGCTATCGTTTGAATCACAGTCCAGTTAGGAGCTATGCAGTGTGTGAAATGCACACAAATATCACGTTCATTGATCCTAGAAGCCCTCCCCACTTCTACAAGGGCTGTTCATATCAATATGGGGTCTCTCACTTCACTCACATTATAGAACCAAACAGTGCAGAAGATCATTCCATCCATTGTGCCTCTACTGCCTTTTTGAAAGTGTTATCCAATTCGCCCACTCCCATATTCTTTCCCCTTAGGCCTGCAAATTATTGATCTTTTCATTCATTCATGGGATGTTAGCATTGCTGGCAAGGCCAGCATTTATTGCCCATCCTTAATTTCCATGGAGAAGGTGGTTGTAAGCCGCCTTCTTGAAATACTGTAGTCCGTATGGTGCAGGTTCTTCAGTCCTGTTGGGGCAGGGATTTTGTCCCAATAACAATGAAGGAACAGCAATATCTCCCCAAGTCAGTGTGCTGTGTGACTTTGAGGGGAACTTGGGTGATGTTGTCCCCATGCACCTGCTGCCCTTGTTCTTCTTGATGGTAGAGGTCACAGGTTTGGGAGGTGCTACTGAAGAGGCTTTGGCAAGTTGCTGCAGTGCACCTTATAGATTGTATACACTGCAGCCATGGTGCACTGGTGGTGGAGGTATTGAACGTTTAAGATGGTGGATGGGGTGCTGTTTCAACTATGTATCCAATTGCCTCTTGAATCTGCTTCTAACACCCTTCGAGGCAGTGCATTCCAAATCATAGCTTGCTGTGTAATATTTGTCTTCATCTCCCCTCTGGTTCTTTTGTTAGAGCTGCTGTCCACAAGGCAACGTGCCACATTGCGTAGCCAAGTTGTTATGGATCAAACTTCAAATGTAATGAAACTCTGGACCTCAAACTCTGAACCACTGTGGTTGTAAAGCAAACAGCCAAGTGGTAGCAGGACACAGCTCAATTAACAGTCAGCAACATTATCCCACAGCGCTTAAAATGAGGGATGCTATATTTTTCTATTAGAAGGCAACACCATACAGTGAGTGAGGATAATCATTTGAGAGTTATATTATCAGTGGAATTCAACAGTTCAAATATATCTTCACATCTTTTACACAACAAACCTGAATAAATATGCCTGAAAGACCAAGTGAAAAAGATTAATGGCCTATGAGTCTGTTGGGCGAGACCAAAGAACTCTTGTTCTTCCATACACAAAGAATACTTTGAGCGAGAAGAGAAATTCATAAATAAGCCATTTTAAGTTATACTCCATATAAAAGATACCCAAAAACATCAATCAGTTTTCAAATTCTAAAAATGCATGCTGTAAAGTGGCATCTACACACAAGACTCAATCAAAACCTGTTCAAAAAGCAGCATCCAGAAACAAGGCTTCAGTATTTAAAACAGCAAGCAGAGATATATTACAAATGTGTCAGTCCACTTTTCACTGTGCTACTGGATTAACTAGTTTCTTATTACAAAAAAAATCTATTCCAAAAGACCTTCACTATGCATAACGGAGGGAGGAGAGAACAAGCTGGCAGCCGCAGTCAAAAGGGTTGGACAGGATACAAGGCTGGAGAAAGTTGCAGAGCTGACTGGGTTGGGGACATAAAAGCAGTATACAAAATAACTGGATACATTTGTTTGGACAACAGTTTTGAATGCAATCCTTTGGGGAAATACATTCCTGGTATTCCACAGTACATCCTCAAATACTGCAGTGTTTGACAGCAGCTTAATAAGGAAGTGCACAAAGATAAAGAAGTTGACAGAAAACATGTAGACAATCTCACATTTAAACAGTAATTATAAAGCCATTGAGAACAACATCCCAAGACACTTCACAGGACCGTAATCAGAGAAAACCTGATATGGTGCCAAAGGAGGAGACATTAGGGAAGGCAACCAGAAACTTGGTCAGAGGTAGATTTTGAGCATCTTAAAAGGACAGAATGAAGTAGTAGAAAGGTTTATGGAGAAAATTGCAGAACCTAGGGCCGAGGAACAAGAGGCTAGAGTTAGAGGAATGCAGAGTTCTCAGGGGGTTACATGAGGTAGGAAGGAGAAACAACATTGAGTTCACTCCAAATTAGAGCAAAATTTACTCCAGTGAAATATCTTCTTTGTTATAAAAATATCTGTGTAATTTTCTTGTGCACAAACTGGTGCATTATTCAAGGTCTGCCAAGTTCATTACATTCAGCTGGATGAATGCTTATTAAATATTACCAGCATGATGAAATGTTCAATTTTGTAATAACAAACTGCAGTAGCTGCCATGGAACTAGTCAGTTAAGTGCAGGAGTTACACAAAGTAGTGTTTAAACTATGACTACAAATGCTTGTGATTACAATTAGATGTCTGCACATCAAGTTGTTGAATATAATCCTTTATAACAGGTGGAATGAGAGATGTAGCTGATTTTTTTCCACCTCTTTCACTCAAACTGAGGGGGAGGCATGTGAGGAGGGAATTCCAAATTTTTATGGCCTACACAGCTGAAGGGTCCACCTCCAAAAGGTGTAACAGAGGGAGGGGGAAACAAACTGGCAGCCCCTGTCAAGAGAACTGGAGAGGATGGAAGACTGGAGAAAGTGGCAGAGGTGACTGGAGTGAGGACACGAGGAATTTGCAGACCAGAATTTTAAATTCACCAAGGAGCTAAGATGGATCAGGAAGTTTGGGAGTGATGGGCAAGGAGAATTTTGCGTGGGTTGGAATACATGAGGCAGAGATTTAGATAAATTTATGGAGGGTGGCAGTCACAAGGAAGGCATTGAAGAAGTTGAGACTAGAAGTGAAGACAGAAGGGATAAGGGTTTCAGTGGCATTGGGAATTACAAGCAAGCAGCAGGGAGAGGGATAGAGCCAATGGAAAGGATGCAATTTTTTTGTCAGACAAATGCAACAGCTTCAACCTTGCTGATATCCAACTGTAGGGAATACTGAAATAAAAACAAAAAATTCTGTAAATACTCGGCAGGCGTGGCAACATCTGTGAAGAGAGAAACAGGGCTAATGTTTTAGGTCAATGACTTTCATCATGTACAGAATTTTGGTTCATCCGTTATTCATCAAGTAATACAGAAACACTTGTAGGTAAAGACTATATGTGGGCAGAGTAAAGGCGGAGACTGACCCTGTGTTCATGGATAATGTTACTACAATGCAGATCCTTGGAAGAACCATACAGGTGGCTGTGCAAGAGCTGGAGAAGAAGCTGTTACTGAAGATAAGCTGGCTGCTCTAGGACTGCTAAGATCAGAACCAAGCAAGGACAATTCCAATGAGATAGGCCATGTTGAGGAGGATGGAGTGATCAACTAAATCTAGAATCTGGAATTCTCACTCCCAAGAGAAAGTGGATGCTGAAGGTCAATTGAAATTTTTAGGACTGAGATTGAGGAGTTTTGGTTATGGGTATCAAGAAATATGAAACAGAGGCAGGTAAATGGAGTTGAGGAGCAGATCCACCATGATCCAATTGAGTGACAGAGCAGGCTTGAAGGGTTGAATGGTCAACTCCTGTTCCTATATTTCAGTCCTGCCTTTTCCAGAATTCAATTCTAATGCTGAACAATCAGGAGTTGGATGTATAATAGCTCACCGCTGGCTGTATAAAATCAATCACGGCTAATGGGCTGATGATACAAAGGCATTAGAGAACAAAAAGACATTCATAGTAACCCATTACCTACATCTTCCATAACCACTGAATCAATTACATGACTTTATTCACTGCTTACGGCTCACTCTTCTTAGCATTGGTACTTATCAGACAATTCACAAACAGAGAAAAAAACTCTAGCTGCAAGCAACAGAATCAGGAACAGCTGCTGCCACATAAAATAAATTGGCTAACAGTAGCTGATACACTATTTACATTCATATGCACTGTAAAGATGTCCATGCCTACTCTACTTTACTGAACATTGTTGAGAAAACAAACAGCCCAGTGCCATAATGTCTGTCTATTTCTATGGCGCTTGCAGTACCATTCAGGTCACTGAAAAACTCCTTGTTGGAAGGAGCCTATATTTCATCCTTACAAAACGTTTCAACTATGACTCTGGTTTTAATGAGACCATCCTTGTGGGTGAATTAGTACTGTCATGACACAAGCAGGAATTTGCTTGTTTGCACACATCAATTTGCTGCGCTCACACTACTGTCTGTCTGTAGCTAATGAGGTACAGCAGAGATTTACATTTATTAATAAAACGTTTAACAGAGAGAGGAGGTCGGTTACCCAGCGATGCATTTTTAACCCATGTGGAAAATATCCATCTTTTTGGTTGGATTAATCTATTCTAAATGGATTAAAAGCAGTGGCCCGGCTAGTACAAATACTGGGTGATTTCAACTGCCCATCAAGGCTCCTCAACCACCTCCCACAACAATCTTCCCTCCTTGTTCGGGGCTTTTACCACCTAAATGTGCCTGCTCCTCTGGCTATATTAAAATGATAAAATAGATGAGAAGAAAAAAGGTTAAAAAAACAATCTTTACATCTGCAAGACACCTTTGGATATTATATAACAGGCTGGCATGTGTCATCATTTTTCACTGCCACAACTTTCTTTGCACGCCCTGAATAATGAAATCACTCGCAATGCAGCAAAGGCAGTTTTAACTACGTGAACTGGCGCCCTATGCAGCCAGGAGCCACTTCCTAAGCAATTCTCCAAAGCTGGTTCCCAGTCCCACTGCCAATGAAACCACCCTGTTTATACTGCAGCTAGGACAGTGGGGAAACAGTTGCTTGCACTACTTACAATAATTTATTTAGTGTCGCAGCCTTCCCCAATGGCTGAGGGAGTTCCACACAGGGCAACAGCAGTGAAAACAAATTGCTGCCTGTTGGTCAGGCAATAGAAGCACGCCAACCAGTTTTTCTGACAGCACACCATGCTGGGGTAATGATACTTCCAGAGATGGTTGTTAAAACCACCTATAAAGATAAGTGCACCACTCTATTCACATCATGCACTTGCTGCTGACCTCCAGGATCTCCATCAGCAGCAAACTTGAATGATCACAATGCTCATACTCATTTTCTGGCTGCTAGTCAAGAAAAGAAAAAAAAGTCTTGCATATAAATAGCACTTGTCACAACCATTGGACATCTAAAAGTGTTTTATTAGCCAATGAAGTTCTTTTTGAAGCATGTTCATTGTTGTAATGTAGCACATGGTGCAAAAAATACTGTATCATTAAATACGTTGCAGAGCAAATAACAAACCATTTTTCACCTATTTTGAGGCACCAGAACATTGCATTAATAGATTTGGTTGCAGCCTTGACTTGTTTGAAGTTGAATTGGTTATTAAGCATGGCAGCCAATATGCCCAAAGGAAACTCCCACAAACAGCAGTGTAATAACCAGATAGTCTTTTTTCTGATGTTGGCTAAGGGATAAATATTGGCTAAGGGATAAATTTTGGCCAGTACAATGGGGATAACTCCCCTGCTCTTCTTCAAAATAGTGCCACGGGATCTTTTACATCTAACCAAGCAGGAAGATGAGGCCTCAGTTGAACGCCTCACCTGAAAGTCGGCACCTCTGACAGTGGAGCACTCCCTCGGTACTGCTCTTTGATTTTTGTACTCAAGCCCTGGAGTGGGAGTCTAACCGAGAAATTTGTGACTCAGAGGCAAGAGTGCTACCAGCTGAGCCATGGCTGAAACTGTGAGGTATCACAAGGTGGGAAGTATTACAAAAACCATTATACACTTCTGAGACACTTTTCCACCATCACTTTCTACAAGTTCAACCAGTCTGCTAGTTTAGGGAAATTTCTGCATAAGTTAATGATTGTGTGCAGACAAATAAACTCTATTTCAGATAGGGAGCTGTGGATTTTGCACACACCATTACTTTTCTATTCAGAGCCATTTACTGCATCTCAATCAAGAATCCACTTACACATTCAAAAAATTCAACAAATCAGCACTTTATACAAACTCTCAGATAATGAGGACAGATCGCTAGCCAAATTAGTGAATGATAAACAGCTATTTATCCTGCAAATAACATAAGAAATAGGAGCAGGAGTGGACCATAAAGCCCCTCGAGATTGCTCCACCATTCAATACAAACATGGCCGATCTTCTGCCTCAACTCTACTTTCTTGCACACCCCCCATATAAGTTGATTCCCTGAGAGATCAAAAATGTCTATCTCAGCCTTAAATATATTCAACAATGGAGTGCAGTATAATAGTCATGAAAGTAGCAAAGGGGGACAAAAGAGAAAGCTCTTGCTGGCTTGGAAGTGTTTAAAGAGCCTACAGGAACAGCTAAAGGGTGAAATTATTTTTTAAACTCACAACAATCCATGATATATTCAGAAGAGAACAGTTTCCTGTTTATATAGGTGTGTCCACTGGAGTCCAGTTAGATCGCAAATGAACCTCCAAAGACCAACTAGGTGATGCAGAGGAAGCATCTAATCCTATGTATCTGCCTTCCAGAGTATTGAAACCAAGCACATCCAATAATTAAGGAAAACAGAAACATGCCATTTGTAAACACCACAGGAATTAGGCCACTGAGCAGTTACCAGGTTGCTCTCAAATCTTATTTTTCTTTTCAGGCAGATTTCACAGCAAATGAAAAATTATTTGTGTTTATACCTTGTTACTGTTGTGCACCTATGGTAGGAATGCTGGACACTTATGACTAATTACCCAATTGCCCTGAGACTTGCAACCCCAAAGCATTGACATGTATCCTGCCTTTGCCATAAAATGGTACAGTTAAAAAGGCAAATTAAAACCAATTTTTAATGATTATTAATAGTCAACATAAGATTTCTGTTTTAATTACAGTCCCTCCCTCCAACTCCACCTTAATCACAATCACAGTAGGTTAATTGAGAGGTCTGCATAACATATTTGTTCATAATCTATACGACTACTGCTAGGAAAGTCACCCCTAACTGCCCCCACCCCATGCTTTTCTCCACATTCATATGGATATGGGTTCAAGTCCCACTCCAGGGCTTGAGTACAAGAATCAAAGCTGACACGCCAGTGCAGTACTGAGGGAATGCTGCACTGTCAGAAGTGCTGTCTTTTGGATGAGACGTTAAACTGAGGCCCCATCTGCCTGCTCAGGTGGACGTAAAAGGTCCCATGGCAGTACTTTGAAGAAGGGTTATCCCCAGTGTCCTGGCCAATATTTATCTCTCAATCAACATCTCACAAAAAAATCTGGTCATTACCACTTTGCTGTTTGTGGGGGTTTGCTGTGCACATATTGGCTGCCATGTCTCCTAAATTACAACAGCAACTACACTTTAAAAATTACTTCATTGGCTGTAAAGTGCTTTGAGGTCATGAAAAGTGCTATTTAAATACAAGCCATCCTTTTCTTTCTTTATATCTTGGTACAATGTGATTAGAGTTCAATTTTAAAAATGCTAGTGAAGAAATAAATATACTGCTGATTCATCAATTACTTTAGCCATAAAACATGACCCAAGCAAGTTATGTTGTTAGACTACTTTGCTTCATTATGATTTGCATCATTAATTTTTTTAAGTCGCAATTAGTATGGGTTTTATCAGAATGATTTCTTTAATCATTCACTATGTCACTGTTTACTCACACATTTTAAAGCCAGTTAAACTGAAAAAATCTATACCTGTATTGAGGTTTTACTTTGCCCAATTTGCAAGATATTTTATTTTAAAAATTGCAAATAAATGCAGTTAAAGCATTACCAACAACACATTAGCGCTGGCACTTTTCCACTAGCAGGAATTGTATTTCCTTCTAGTCTAGTATGGCAACAAGTGAGGCTATCAGATAAACATCTGTCGAAAGGAATCTGCTGCAAATTGTACCGCATGTGGGTCATGTCTGACCTGCACAGGTTATGCTCCAAATTATAGGAGTAGTTCTTCATAACTATCTGAAAAAAACTCTTACTACCTAAGCATCTAATGACAGGTTTTTTGATGGCTTTTGAAAAATGCCAACTCCTCCAAAAACTTATTCTGCACTTCTATTTTACTGCAGCTACTATTTATACATTTCCAACTGTGAAGTGATTAAATATCAGCCCCTACCCAAAGTGATTCATTAGTGTAAGGATTTAGTCCCAAATTTAAGGTTAATGCCCAAAACAAAAATCTTCTTTCCTTTACAGATTCTGACTGACCTGCTGTACATTCCCAGTAATTTTTTTCTGGTCAGAGTAAACCATTCAATACAAAAATGCAAAATATGAAACTAGCTGCAATTTTCCTGCTAGAGTGAGAGTTTGACATTAATATCAACTTCTGTCTCCCTCCCTCTCTCAGGAAGCAGCTCTGTAGGAAAATGGTCTTCAGTTAACGTTTTAACTGTAACCTATTTCCTTATCTTGCTTCCTTTTTTATATTGGAGGCCCTTTATGTGTGTTGGCTTCTAAGATTATTGCGTACTTTTAAAAAAAATCTTCAAACAGGCTAACTTTGTCTCCAAGCTCTGGCAAATAATGCCTTCTTTACTTTTTGGTGAATTCAACTGAGACAGGAACGAAGGCTAGTGAAATCCTAATTAAATATGAGACCACATCAGTACTTGAGCAGTTTCAACCAGAATTTTTTTAAATTTAGAAATAAACATTAAGAAAGCTGCTTCACTATAAATACACTGCAAACTCCATGCATAAGAGACTGCACAGGAACATTCTTCACAAACTGGTGTCCCAAAAATTGCTGCTATCTCAGACAGGCAAAACATAATGTTTCAGCTGCCCCATCAGAACAAAATTAACAACTCCAGTGCAATGAGAAGAAAAGAGAAATAGCTTATGTGGAATGCAAAAATGTCCTGTGGATGCCATGGAGAGTCTAAGCACCTTTAGGCTGCAGATTAGCAGCAGCCTGGTGTACTAAACTTGTGCTACACTAGCCTGGCAGTGTTTCACATTGACGGTGGTTGCCAGAAATGGCCCCACTCTCTACGGAGGGATTTAAGGGAAAGCATACAATTTGAAGTAGAATAAGTGTTAAAACCATTAGACATGGGAGGGAACATGATTCACAGAACAGCAGCAGTTTACAAAGTCTCCTTATAATGCCGCCTACACTAATGTTGCAGTGTTTAGATAAAGCCCGAACAAATAGCCCATTTATACTGTGGAACTGCTCGCACTGGGGGTGGTTGTGCACTACAATGTGGGTGCCCTTGATCCAAATTCACTCCACTTTTACCCAGAGTGCAGTCAGAGATTGGCAGCAAGAATAAAATAAATACATGTGCAATTCCAATGTTTTCCAAGAGTGTAAAGGAGCCAGTTTACATCTGCTTCCAGGATGGAGGGAATATTGGTCCTGGAGGTAAGCAATCTTGTGTGAAGTTTTGCTCCTGACCACCAGGGGTGGTCCACCAGCACCATCTCCAGAAGGCAGCTCCATCCAACAAACCACAGCACTAATTCCACATTTTAGTACACAAATTTAGTGAATCATTTTATACAAACACTATTAATATGCAAGAACAGCACAACAGTTGTTCCATTGGCTATGTGATGTTGCTACCCTTTTTGTGTTGAGGCTGCAGTTGCCGGAGGCCATCCCTAAATGCTAACCATTGAAATATTAGAAAATAGCAGAAAAAGGCAGCAGGAGGTTGTCTAATGGGGCACAACAAGGAAAGTACAAAGGATTCCAACCATATGAAACATCCTGCAAAGCACTGAATAAGCGTTCGAGCTATTAGATGTAGAAACTATACTACAATACGACAGAAAATGGGACCTTCTATTAATCTGAGTGCCAACAGGTCATCCAAACAGTAATGTGGTTGGTAATTAGCAATGTTAAACCAATGAGAAAACACAAAGATGCGTTTCTATCCGCGCATGCAATTCAAATCTTGAAATCAGTAAATGAAGTAATTCTTAAAAAGAAATGGCCATTGCAATTAAGTCCTGTAATTTTTCATACTCTATTTCAACGCAGATAACAGAATTGTCAGGTATTGAATTATTTTTCAAAATCTGTAACCTTTTGTGCAACTCTGCAAATGAATGAGAAATTGTCTGACTGCATTTTAGCAACAGAGTAAATAAAATTAGTATTCCCCATGTATTTCCAACAGGATCCAGGATTGAAATATTCCCAGTCAAACAGCTGCACTGTGAAATCCAGGAGTGGCTGCTTCATGAACACATGTAGTAAGATTTCTGCTGTTTACTTCTGTTCCTTCGAATCATAAGAATAAGCCACTCAGTTCAAAGGCAATTAGGATGGGCAACCAATGCTGACCTTGTCAGCGACGTCCACATTTCATGAAAGAATAAAGAAAAAGAGGTGGAGGTTATTTGCCTATCATGTTAAACATGTCAAGAAGTAAAATTAGTGAAATAGGTTTGACACTGGTTTTGTTTTAGATCATTTTGGGGGAAGAGGGGTTACTGAAGGGAGAAATTAGCCTTGCATCACACTAGATGGCCGGGTCAGTGAGCAGGACCGCAGAGCAGGCTTTTGTGTGTTCTTTCCATGTTAATATGGAGATGACAGTTGCTGGACATGAATATGTTTTAATCTGTCTGCTGGTTTAGAAATACAATTTCAATCTCCTCTCAGGAAAGGTTAGCGGGTATCAGTTTGACCCCAAAACCTGAAAGTCCAAATACTTTAGAGTTTGCTAAATATGTCAAACTTAGGACAATACACCCAAATGCCTCAACTTTCATTCCCCAATATCAGCTCAAAGTAGCCAACATCAACCAAGTCCTTCAGGAACATCACAGTGGAGGGATAAAAAAATGAAATCCGACATCATTTCTATTCTGCACATACCATGGTTTGATTACCCAGACAGCAAGCTGGGTTATACCCTCATTGCAACTAAAAAAGGTCTTTCTTACCCTTAAAATTAACGCAAAGTTTGCAGGAAACTGTGAACATGGAATGTCAATCCCATCACTGGAACCAATACACACAGCCAAACATGGATTGTTTCAACCCTCATTTCTGATTGCAGCACAAGTAGAAAAACAACTTGCTGTTGGAAGAGGCCAACAAACAAAGGCATCTGTGGGTTCAGCAGCTGAAGATCACAGCCTAGCCAAAGGTACCAGCACTGGCAAAATAGCATAACATGTGAAGTTGTTTGGTGTTAATTAGGCTGCAACAGATTATAAATGGGGTTATTCCTACAGCACTGACGCTGGGGGTTGACACTAAAAATCGCTATTTTGCATTAATCTAATATGTGCATTAAACACACTGACAGCAGGCCCAAGCTGTGCCACATAGGTTCATGCCTGTAATCATCCTGACAACAGAATGGCCTATTTCTCTTCTTAAGTTTCAATGTTACCAGTATTATCCATCATGTAGAAGACCTGAATAGAGGTGAGGCATCCCCAGTCAGGAAAGCCACCTTACGTCACTCTCAAAACACATCCTAACAATCTGCTTCATCGCTGTTGCATTTGCAAAGATGTTGGGCCAAGTCTTTCCACCCACCCTGACATTGGGGCAAGGCAAGATGTAAAACTCAAGTGAAAGCAACGAGATATGGAAAAAACAAGCAAGCTTTTGTGCCTGCTTTTCATTTCCGTATTAGCATAAAGTGCAGAATGCTGCTGCAGTTAGTAAATATCAGTAGAATGCTGCATCAATCTTTGGAGATTGAACAAGAAATATATATTTTAAAGATCTGATGCAAAGTACAGTCTGAATCTGTAACTTTGAAACTATTGGTTATAGCACACTGGCACCTCCCCTTAATATCATATCTAGCTTTATATCAATTGACTAGATTATGTTATGACATTAAGTAAATTACACAGAAGAAAGGGACAGAGTAAAACCACATTATACAGAACAATCTGAAAACAGGTTCCACACAATGGCAGGATGGAGTAAAGAAGAACATAAAAACAAACTGAAGGAAATGGAAAGTGACATGTACTATTGGGCAAAATAAACTCATGGAAATGGTACAAAACAAACATAAACAAATTGAAGACTTCATTCAAAGTAAAGGCACTCACAGGATGTTATTATGGGTTAGATATAAAAATCAAGGCTTCAGAACAAGTGTATAAAAAGGAAGCAGCTGCTAAACCATTCGGACAAGAATATGGAAGCCAGCTCACTAAAACTGCACAATAACAACTACCAATACGTTTGGAAATTGGAAATCTTAGACTTTGGAAAACATTTGGTACGTTTAGTGATGCCAAGACCGAAAAGATCAGATAGCAATTTTAAGTTGGTGAGCTAGGATACTTTTCTGATATTGATGAAAGCTCATGTGATTTCAATAATTAATGTCTTCATATCAGTGCATGTGGCACAAGTCAAAAAAATACTTTGAATATTTCTATTCCAGTGATTTCTAGCCAGTTGAAAATCTAGGTGTATTAAATTCTAGCCAGATGTAGCATTGTTGAAATGATTTGTCTAGAATAATGTAAGTCATCATAAATCAGAAAGGGCTACTTAAACAACACAGCACTCAGGAAAGAATTGAACTATTTGGTAACTTGAGAGACTTCAACATAAAACACCCTGCATAAATGCAAGTAATTATAAAACAATTTCTCCTCCCACAAAGGACATCAACTTCAATATAGCTTGAAAAGGTACGAAGTGAAATTTTGTGCAAATGATTGGACATTCTCAAGTGTTTCAGGTGACAAGAAACATTATTTCAAAGACTCAAGTAGTACAGAAGGAGGCCATTCAACCCATCACCCAAAATATTCTTGTATAGTCTTATTTAAATAAAAGCTTAAACGGCTTATTTCTCTTCATGAGTAGCATCTTCATGTATGAAAATGGAGACAGGAGGAGGCTGTTCATCCCCTCAAGCTTGTTTCAATAGAATCAGTTCATGATTCATCTGTACATCAACTCCATTTATCCACCTCTGCTTCATAACCCTTTACACTCTCATCTAATAAAAATCTACCAAACTCAATCATGAAAATTTCAACATTGAAATTCAACATCCACAACCTTTTGGAGGGGGAGTTCTAGATTTCCACTACCCTTTGTATGATAAAGTGCTTCCTGATTTCTCTCCTGAGTGGCTTCGCTATAAGTTTAAGATTACGCCCACTTGTCTTTGCATTCCACTACTACAGGAAATAATTTGTGTTGACTCTATCAAATTAGTTAATCATTTTAAACACCTCAATTAGATCACCCATCAACCTTCAAAACTTATGGGAACACAAGTCAAGTTTATGCAAACAGTTCTCTAAAGCTTTATTGCACTAGTTTTAGTTTACAACATCATTTCCCATACACCACCCACAATTCTACAGAAAATAGTTTGCTATTAGAGACAGTGCCAGAGAACAGCAAAGAAATCACAGCTGCACATCTGTGTTCAAAATATAACACAGAGATGGCCACCCATTCATTGCACGGAATTCTTGTACAAATTTAAATTCATTTTCTTCTTACCCCGATCAAAACAAAAGCACTTGCACGCTATTTTTCATTTTACCATTTTACTAACAAACACACAGAAAGGGTTAAAGTGCACATGCATACTCTGTATGAATGAATATTGTCATGACATGACCAAACGATGCTGTCTGTTTCACATTGATTATTTACCAAACATAAATGCAATTAGCCACATCTGGATTCCTAATTATCCACAAGTGGCTAACACAATGAACATTGGGATAAGGCAGGGTTAGAATTACTTTAAAAATTAAACATTTCACCTTAAAAGAATAGTTCACCTAAACCTCCGAACTGTTCTTTTGTGCAACATGAAATGAAAGAAACAACACTTACAATAGCTAAAGAAGGCGATAAAACCTTGATCTACAAGTAATAGGTCCACACAAATAACCAACAGCACAGGGTGCAGATGAGCACATATCAGGTGGCCCTGGATTGTACAAAAAAACACAAATGACTACCATTTATCTATGTAATATAGATCCTCAAATATGAACTAAAAGCAAATCCATTAGCTACAACCGAGCTGTCGTCTAACATTACAATTCGAGAGATTGCCATGGTTACTGATTACACCACACCTTTGTTCGGGTAGGTTAACAGCCAGAAACTGGACCATTGAAACCTTTAATCGGTAAAATACTCAACACACATAAGCAACTTACATGAAAATTACTCCACCCACTCAAAGGCCCTCAATTACTCTGAAAGCACTCTGCAGAACAGAACAGCACAAACAATGCCAGTGTAAGACACTTAGAGGGGGCAACACACAGTGCAAAAACAGAATATTACATTTACAAGGCATCTTTCATATCCCCGGGTTGTCACAAACCAGTTTACAGGCAATTATTATTTGTGTAATCGCTATTGTTCTGTAGGTAAACATGGCAGCTGCTATACATGCAGCAAGGTCCCACAAATAGCACCGGGATAAACGTCTAAATTGATTTTTGTGCTAAATATTCACCAGGACTTCAGCAGAAATTTGCTGCTTTTCTTCAAGTCGTGCCCTCAGATTACTTACATCCACCTGAGAGGGCAGACAGAGCTTTGATCTGACATCTCATCCAAAAGATGGCACCACTGATAGTGCAGCATTCCCCCAGGAGTGTCAGCCTAGATGATGTGCTCAAGTCTACAGAGCAAGGTTCTGACGCAAGAATGCTTACACTGAGCCAAAGCTGACACACAGCCACAAAAAATAAACACAGAATAAATCACCACCAAGATTTACTTGGAAAAGATGGGTCAGCACATTACAAGTTTTAATCAAATCAAGCCAGGTGCTGCGCAAGTGCATTGCTAAATGATCTTGACCATACTTGTCCCAAAAGCCGCCACGGGTTACAGATCAGCTGCCACCATCTGTTCTAATTTATTGTTAACTTTAGTTCCTCAGAAAAATTTACTAACAGTTTAAGTGCCAAAACTTCAGGAGTCGAGAAGGAAAACTAGCCTTTCAAACTAGCAAGCATTTGTAGACACACAGTCTTAAATATTTGCTACCAGTTACACTATTTGCAATAATCAAATACTTTTAATAAATTTAGCAGCCTTTATTAGTAAACTGTTCCTGCTTTCCTTTCAAATTCTTGTACAAGTCAGCATTCCTAAAGTTCTGCATACAAAAAGATTTGTTTTTAAATTTTAAAAAAAGGACCATTCACATCTATTTCCCATACTGCATTCTACACTACAAACTGCCAAGTCCTCATTTTAAAGCATCTTTTACACAGAGGAGCAATATTTTACAACACTTCAGCTTGGCTAGTAATGTGCAGGTGTGACAAGATGGCCTTTAAAAGGGTAATCAAAGAAACATTCATCAGAAATATTCAGTGCTGCTGGCCTACATAAATGGACATCGCACCTCCCTGAACCCAATACAAATGCGTACTTTCCCCTCAACCTGAAATTAGATCAGGCGCTGCAACATTTCAAACCAAATGACTGGTTTGTCCTGACAGTGGACAGTGAAACCTTCCTCTCCAATACATGCAAAGTTGCAGGGTTTCCTGCTAACTTCTGCAAAACAATATTTGGGGGTATAATTGCCTGCGCTAGGAACTTCTAAAATTAATCTGATATATATTGCAGTGTGGAGGAACAAGAGGAACAATTTGTATCAGAGAACAGGATAAATAATTTCATTTGATCAACTTTAGCTGTTTTCAATGTGAAGTACAGCAGGCTGCTTTACCTCACGCACATATTCAAAGAGGAAAGTGCACTGTCTCACCCACCCATATAAACAGAGAGCGGAGAGGGTGGGGGGGGAAGGGGGAGAGGGTGGGGGGGAGAGGGTGGGGGGGGGGGGGAGAGGGTGGGGGGGGGAGAAGGGGAGAGGGTGGGGGGGGGAGAAGGGGAGAGGGTGGGGGGGGAGAGAAGGGGAGAGGGTGGGGGGGGGAGAAGGGAGAGGGTGGGGGGAAGGGGAGAGGGTGGGGGGGGGAGAAGGGGAGAGGGTGGGGGGGGGAGAAGGGGAGAGGGTGGGGGGGGGAGAAGGGGAGAGGGTGGGGGGGGGAGAAGGGGAGAGGGTGGGGGGGGGGGAGAAGGGGAGAGGGTGGGGGGGGGAGAAGGGGAGAGGGTGGGGGGGGAGAAGGGGAGAGGGTGGGGGGGGGAGAAGGGGAGAGGGTGGGGGGGGAGGGGAGAGGGTGGGGGGGGGAGAAGGGGAGAGGGTGGGGGGGGGAGAAGGGGAGAGGGTGGGGGGGGGAGAAGGGGAGAGGGTGGGGGGGGAGAAGGGGAGAGGGGGGGGGAGAAGGGGCGAGGGGGGGGAGAAGGGGAGAGGGGGGGGAGAAGGGGAGAGGGTGGGGGGGGAGAAGGGGAGAGGGTGGGGGGGGGAGAGGGGGAGAGGGTGGGGGGGGAGAGGGGAGAGGGTGGGGGGGGAGAGGGGGAGAGGGTGGGGGGGAGAGGGGGGAAGGGTGGGGGGGGAGAGGGGGAGAGGGTGGGGGGGAGAGGGGGAGAGGGTGGGGGGGAGAGGGGGAGAGGGTGGGGGGGGAGAGGGGGAGAGGGTGGGGGGGGGGAGGGGAGAGGGTGGGGGGGGAGAGGGGGAGAGGGTGGGGGGAGAGGGGAGAGGGTGGGGGGGAGAGGGTGGGGGGGAGAGGGTGGGGGGGGAGAGGGGGGTGGGGGGGAGGGGGGAGAGGGTGGGGAGGGGGAGAGGGGGGGGGGGGGGGGTGGGGGGGGGGGATGGGAGGGTGGGGGGGGGAGAGGGG
>NW_027597561.1:0-75032 GCF_964194155.1 Cetorhinus maximus
GCTCTCGCCCGCTCTCCCCCCTCTCTCCCCTGCGCCCTCTCACCCCCTCTCTCATCCTGTCTCCCCTGACGCCCGCGCTCCTCCTCTCTCCACCCTCTCCCCGGGCGCCCGCTCTCCCGGGGGCCCGCTCTCCCTGGCGCCCGCTCTCCCCGGTGCCTTCTCTCCCCCTCTCGCCACCTCTCTCCCCCCTCTCTCACCCTCTCTCCCTGGCGCCCGCTCTCCCCCTCTCTCCCCCTCTCTCCCCGGTGCCCGCTGTCCCCCTCTCTCCCCCTCTCACCCCCTCTCTCCCCCCTCTCTCCCCCTCTCTCCCTGGAGCCCGCTGTCCCCCTTTCTCCCCCTCTCACCCCCTCTCTCCCCGGCGCCCGTTCTCCCCCTCTCTCCCCCTCTCTCCCCAGCGTCCGCTCTCCCCCTCTCTCCCCGGCGCGAGCTCTCCCCCTCTCTCCCGCTCTCACCCCAGCGCCCGCTGTCCCCCTCTCTCCCCCACTCTCCGCGGCGCCCGTTGTCCCCTCTCTCCCCGGCGCCTGCTGTCCCCCTCTCTCCCCCTCTCTCCCGGGTGCCCACTCTCCCCCTCTCTCCCCCTCTCTCCCCGGCACCCCGCTCTCCCCCTCTCTCCCCCTCTCACCCTGGTGCCCGCTGTCCCCCTCTCTCCCCGGCGTCCGCTGTCCCCCTCTCTCCCCGGCGCCCGCTCTCCCCCTCTCTCCCCCTCTTTCCCCTGGCGCCCGCTCACCCCCTCTCTCTCCACCGCTCTCCCCGGCGCCCGCTCTCCCCCGCTCTCCCCAAATCTACCCGGCGCCCGCTCTCCCCCTCTCACCCCCGCTCTCCCCGGCGCCCGCTCTCCCCCTCCCCCTCTCTCCCCGGTGCCCAATCTCCCCTTCTCTCCCCCTCTCTCCCCGGTGCCCGCTCTCCCCCTCTGTCCCCCTCTATCCCCGGCGCCCTCTCTCCCTCTCCCTCCGCCTCTCTCCTACTCTCTCCCACTCTCTCCCCGGGCGCCCGTTCTCCCTGGGGGCCCGCTCTCCCTGGCGCCTGCCCTCCCCGGTGCCTTCTCTCCCCCCTCTCCCCCTCTCTCCACCTCTCTCCCCCCTCTCTCCCCCTCTTTTCCCAGCGCACGCTCTCCCCTTCTCTCCCCCTCTCTCCCCGGCGCCCGCTCGCCCCCTCTCTCCCCCTCTCACCCTGGCGCCCGCTGTCCCCCACTCTCCCCCTCTCTCCCCGGCGCCCGCTGTCCACTCTCTCCCCGGCGCCTGCTGTCCCCCTCTCTCCCCGACACCCGCTCTCTCCCTCTCTCCCCGGCGCCCGCCCTTCTCCTCTCTCCCCCTCTCTCCCCGGCGCCCGCTCTCCCCCTCTCTCCCACTCTCTCCCCGGCGCTTGCTCTCCACCGCTCTCCCCGGCGCCCGCTCTCCCCCTCTCTCCCACTCTTTCCCCGGCGCTTGCTCTCCACCTCTCTCCCCAGCGCCGGCTCTCCCCCTCCCTCCCGCTCTCTCCCCTGCGCCCGCTGTCCCCCTCTCTCCCCCTCTCTCCCCGGCGCCGGCTCTCCCACTCTCTCACCGGTGCCCGCTGTCCCCCTCTCTCCCCGGCGCCCGCTGACCCCCTCTCTCCCCGGCGCCCGCTTTCCCCCTCTCTCTCCGGCGCCCGCTGTCCCCCTCTCTCCCCGGCGCCCGCTCTCCACCTCTCTCCCCGGTGCCCGCTCTCGCCCTCTCTCCCACTCTCTCCCTGGCGCCTGCTCTCCCCCTCTCTCCCCGGCGCCCGCTCTCGCTCACTCACCCCCTCTCTCCTCCTGTCTCCCCAACGCCCGCTCTCCCCCTCTCACCACCGCTCTCCCCGGCGCCCGCTCTCCCCCGCTCTCCCCCTATCTACCCGGCGCCTGCTCTCCCCCTCTCACCTCCTCTCTCCCCGGCGCCCGCTCTCCCCCTCTCTCCCCCTCTCTCCCCGGCGCCCGCTCTCCCCCTCTCTCCCCGTCTCTCCCCGGTGCCCGCTCTCCCCCTCTCTCCACCTCTCTCCCCGGCGCCCGCTCTCCCCCTCTCTCCCCAGCGCCCTCTCTCCCCCTCTCTCCCACTCTCTCCCACTCACCCCGGCGCCCGCTCTCCTGGGGGCCCGCTCTCCCCTGCGCCCACTCTCCCCGGCGCCTTCTCTCCCCCTCTCTCCCCCTTTCTCACCCCTCTCTCCGTCTCTCTCCCCGGCGCCCGCTCTCGCCCTCTCTCCACCTCTCTCCCCGGCGCCCGCTGTCCCCGTCTCTCCCCATCTCTCCCCCTCTCTCCCCAGCGCCTGCTCTCCCCGGCGCCAGCTCTCCCCGGCGCCCACTCTCCCCCTCTCTCCCCCTCTCTCCCCCTCTCTCCCCCTCTCTCCCCCTCTCTCCCCAGCGCCCACTCTCCCCCTCTCTCCCCCTCTCTCCCCCTCTCTCCCCCTCTCTCCCCCTCTCTCCCCAGCGCCGGCTCTCCCCCTCCCTCCCGCTCTCTCCCCTGCACCCGCTGTCCCCCTCTCTCCCCCTCTCTCCCCGGCGCCGGCTCTCCCACTCTCTCCCCCTCTCTCCCCGGCGCCCGCTGTCCCCTCTCTCCCCGGTGCCCGCTCTCCCCCTCTCTCCCCGGCGCCGGCTCTCCCACTCTGACCCCCTCTCTCCCCGGCGCTCGCTGTCCCCCTCTCTCCCCGGTGCCCGCTGTCCCCCTCTGTCCCCGGCGCCCGCTCTCCACCTCTCTCCCCGGCGCCCACTCTCCCCCTCTCTCCCCCTCTCACCCCGCCACCCACTGGCCCCCTCTCTCCCCCGTGCTCCCCGGCGACCGCTGTCCCATCTCTCCCCGGCGCCTGCTGTCCCCCTCTCTCCCTGGCGCCCGCTCTCCCCCTCTCTCCCCCTCTCTCCCCGGCGCCCGCTGTCCCCCTCTCTCCCCGGCGCCCGCTGTCCCCCTCTCTCCCCGGCGCCCGCTGTCCCCCTCTCTCCCCCTTTCTCACCCCTCTCTCCGTCTCTCTCCCCGGCGCCCGCTCTCGCCCTCTCTCCACCTCTCTCCCCGGCGCCCGCTGTCCCCGTCTCTCCCCCTCTCTCCCCCTCTCTCCCCCTCTCTCCCCCTCTCTCCCCGGCACCCAGTGTCCCCCTCTCTCCCCCTCTCTACCCGGCGCCCGCTCTCCCCCCTCTCTCACCCTCTCTCCCCCACGCCCGCTGTCCCCCTCTCTCCCCCTCTCTCCCCGGCGCCCGCTGTCCCCCTCTATCCCACTCTCTCCCCAGCGCTTGCTCTCCCCCTCTCTCCCCAGCGCCCGCTCTCCCCCTTTCTCCCACTCTTTCCCCGGCGCTTGCTCTCCCCCTCTCTCCCCAGCGCCAGCTCTCCCCCTCCCTCCCGCTCTCTCCCCTGCGCCCGCTGTCCCCCTCTCTCCACCTCTCTCCCCGGCGCCGGCTCTCCCACTCTCTCCCCCTCTCTCCCCGGCGCCCGCTGTCCCCTCTCTCCCCGGTGCCCGCTCTCCCCCTCTCTCCCTGGCGCCCGCTCTCCCCCTCTCTCCCCCTCTCTCCCCGGCGCCGGCTCTCCCACTCTCTCCCCCTCTCTACCCGGCGCCCGCTGTCCCCCTCTCTCCCCCTCTCTCCCCGGCGCCCGCTCTCCCCCTCTCTCCCCTGCGCCCACTCTCCCCCTCTCTCCCCCAATCTACCCGGCGCCCGCTCTCCCCCTCTCACCCACTCTCTCCCCGGCGCCCGCTCTCCCCCTCTCTCCTCCTCTCTCCCCGGTGCCCGCTCTCCCCTTCTCTCCCCCTCTCTCCCCGGTGCCCGCTCTCCCCCTCTCTCCCTCTCTCTCCAACTCTCTCCCACTCTCTCCCCGGCACCCGCTCTCCCCCTCTCTCCCCCTCTCTCCCCCCTCTCTCCCCCTCTCTCCCCGGCGCCCGCTCTCCCCCTCTCTCCCCCTCTCTCCCCGGCGCCAGCTGTCCCCCTATCTCCCCCTCTCTCCCCCACTCTCCCCGGCGCCGCTCTCCCCGGCGCCCGCTCTCCCCGGCGCCCGCTCTCCCCCGCTCTCCCCCTCTCTCCCCCTCTCTCCTCGGTGCCCGCTCTCCCCCTCTCTCCCACTCTCTCCCCAACGCTTGCTCTCCCCCTCTCTCCCCCTCTCTCCCCCCTCTCTCCCCCTCTCTCCCCGGCGCCAGCTGTCCCCCTATCTCTCCCTCTCTCCCCCGCTCTCCCCGGCGCCGCTCTCCCGGCGCCCGGCGCCCGCTCTCCCCGGCGCCCGCTCTCCCGGCGCCCGCTCTCCCCGGCGCCCGCTCTCCCCGGCGCCCGCTCTCCCCGGCGCCCGCTCTCCCCGGCGCCCGCTCTCCCCGGCGCCCGCTCTCCCCGGCACCCACTCTCCCCCCTCTCTCCCCCTCTCACCCCCTCTCTCCCCCTCTCTCCACCTCTCTCCCCCTCTCTCCCCCTCTCACCCCGGCGGCCACTCTCCACCTCTCTCCCCCTCTCTCCCCGGCGCCCGCTCTCGCCCTCTCTCCCCCTCTCTCCCCGGCGCCCGCTGTCCTCCTCTCTCCCCCTCTCTCCCCCTCTCTCCCCGGCGCCCGCGGTCCCCCTCTCTCCCCCTCTCTCCCCGGAGCCCGCTCTCCCTGGCGCCCGCTCTCCCCGGCGCCAGCTCTCCCCGGCGCCCGCTCTCCCCCTCTCTCCCCCTCTCTCCCTGGCGCCCGCTGTCCCCCTCCCTCCCCCCTCTCCCCTGCGCCCACTGTCCCCCTCTCTCCCCCTCTCTCCCCCTCTCTCCCCCTCTATCCCCGGCGCCTGCTCTCTTCCCCTCTCTCCACCTCTCTCCCCGGCGCCCGCTCTCCTCCTCTCTCCCCCTCTCTCCCCGGCATCCAATCTCCCCTCTCTCCCCCTCTCTCCCCGGCATCCGATCTCCCCCTCTCTCCCCCTCTCTCCCCGGCATCCGATCTCCCCCTCTCTCCCCTCTCTCCCCAGCCCCCTCTCTCCCCCTCTCTCCCCGACTCCCGCTCTCCCCCTCTCTCCCCCTCTCTCCCCGGTGCCCGCTCTCCCCCTCTCTCCCCCTCTCTCCCTGGCGCCCGCTGTCCCACTCCCTCCCCCCTCTTCCCTGCGCCCGCTGTCCCCCTCTCTCCCCCTCTCTCCCCCACTCTCGCCCTCTCTCCCCCTCTCTCCCCCTCTCTCCCCCTCTCTCCCCTCTCTCCCCCTCTCTCCCCCACTCTCCCCAGCACCTGCTCTCTTCCCCTCTCTCCCCCTCTCTCCCCGGCGCCCGCTCTCCCCCTCTCTCCCCCTCTCTCCCCCCTCTCTCCCCCTCTCTCCCCCCTCTCTCCCCCTCTCTCCCCGGCGCCCGCTCTCCCCCTCTCTCCCCCTCTCTCCCCGGCGCCAGCTGTCCCCCTATCTCCTCCTCTCTCCCCCGCTCTCCCCGGCGCCCGCTCTCCCCGGCGCCCGCTCTCCCCGGCGCCCGCTCTCCCCGCGCCCGCTCTCCCCGGCGTCCGCTCTCCCCCTCTCTCCCCCTCTCTCCCCGGCGCCAGCTGTCCCCCTCTCTCCCCCTCTCTCCCTGGCGCCCGCTCTCCCCCTCTCTCCCCCTCTCTCCCTGGCGCCCGCTGTCCCACTCCCTCCCCCCTCTTCCCTGCGCCCGCTGTCCCCCTCTCTCCCCCTCTCTCCCCCTCTCTCCCCCTCTCTCCCCCTCTCTCCCCGGCGCCTGCTCTCTTCCCCTCTCTCCCCCTCTCTCCCCGACGCCCGCTCTCCCCCTCTCTCCCACTCTCTCCCCGGCGCCCGCTCTCCCCCTCTCTCTCCCTCTCTCCCCGGCGCCTGTTCTTCCCCTCTCGCCCCGGTGCCCGCTGTCCCCCTCTCTCCCCCTCTCTCCCCAGCATCCGATCTCCCCCTCTCTCCCCGGCGCCCGCTCTCCTCCTCTCTCCCCCTCTCTCCCCTGCGCCCGGTCTCCCCCTCTCTCCCCCTCTCTCCCCGGCGCCCTCTCTCCCCCTCTCTCCCCGGCGACCGCTCTCTCCCTCTCTCCCCCTCTCTCCCCGGCGTCCGCTCTCCCCCTCTCTCTCCTGCGCCCTCTCTCTCCTCCGCGCTCCATCCCGCTGTCATCCTCAGCCACTCGCTCCCTCTCTCACTACCCCTCCATCACTCCTTCCCCCTTTCTCTTCCCTGACTCCCTCTCTCTCCCTCTCCCTCCTTCTCTGGTCCCTCCCACTCCCTCCCCCTCTTCCCCCTTCTCTCTAGATCCGAATCTGTCCCTTTCTTCTCTCACCCTCCCGACCACTCTCTCTCAATCTCTTCCTCCATCACTCTCTCTCTATCCTCCGTCACTTGCACTCTCAATCCCCTTCCCCTCTCCCCGTCTCCAATCCCCTTCCTCCCTCTCTCCAACTCCATTCCTCTCCCTCCATCTCTCTCCATCCCCCTCTCTCCTCCCCTCTCCCTTCCACCCTCTCTCTCTCCCCATTTCTCCTGCTCCTGCTCTCGCCTGCTCCTGCTCTCTGTCTCTCCCCCTCCCTCCCGCTTTCTTCCTGCCGCACTCCTTCCCACGCTCTCTCTCTCTCACCATTCCTCAATCTCTCTCTCCCTACCACACTCGCTCTCACTCTCTCTGCTCCTCTCCCCCTCTCTCCCTCTCTCCCTACCTCTCCTCGCTGTCCCTCCCTCACCCTCCCATCCCCCCCTTTCCGTCTCCCTCCCTGTTCCTCTCTCTCCCCCTCCCATTCCCCCTCTCATACCCCGTCTCTCCCTCTCTCTGCCTCCCTTCATCCCTCTCTCCCTCTTCACCCTGTCCTCCCCTTTCATCTTCCCTCCTACCCACTCTCCCTCCCTCCCTCATCGCCCTGTCTGTTTGTTCATCCCCCCTACCCAATCTCTCCTCCCCTTCCCCCTTCACATACTCTGTCACTCTCCCCATCCCTCCCCATCCCTCTCTCTCTGCTGCTCTACCTACCTATTCCTCCTTCACCCCCTTGCTCCCCCTCCCCATCTCATTCTTTCTCTCTCCCCCCCTCTCTCTCTCTCCTCTCTCTCGAACCCTCCTCCCACATACTCCCTCAATCTCCCTAACTCCTTCTCTCTCTCTTCCTCTCTGTCTGTCTCCCTCCCTCACTACCCCTCCCTTCACCTCGCTTCCCTTCACACTCTCTCCACTTCACTCTCGCTCCCCTTCTCTTTCTCCACTTCACTCTCTTCCCTTCAATCTCGCTCCTCTTCTCTCTCTCCTCATCACCCTTGCTGCCATTCACACTCTCTCCACTTTACTCTCTTCCCTTCACACTAGCTCCCCTTCTCTCTATCCTCTTCACGCTCTCTCCCCTTCACGCGCTCTCCCCTTCAGGCGCTCTCCCCTTCACGCGCTCTCCCCTTCACGCGCTCTCCCCTTCACGCGCTCTCCCTTTCACGCGCTCTCCCCCCTTCCCGCGCTCTCCCCTTCAGGCGCTCTCCCCTTCAGGCGCTCTCCCCTTCAGGCGCTCTCCCCTTCACGCGTTCTCCCCTTCACGCGCTCTCCCCCCTTCCCGCGCTCTTCCCCCTTCCCGCGCTCTCCCCCCTTCCCGCGCTCTCTCCCCTTCCCCCTCGTGCTCCCCATCCCCCTCGCGCTGCCAGGCCCTCCCGCCCGCGCTGCCAGGCCCTCCCGCCCGCGCTGCCAGGCCCTCCCGCCCGCGCTGCCAGGCCCTCCCGCCCGCGCTGCCAGGCCCTCCCGCCCGCAAACCCTCTCTCTCTCTCACGCCCTCAAACCCTCTCTCTCTCTCACGCCCTCAAACCCTCTCTCTCTCTCATGCCCTCAAACCCTCTCTCTCTCTCACGCCCTCAAACCCTCTCTCTCTCTCACGCCCTCAAACCCTCCCTCCCACACGTCCTCAAACCCTCTCTCTCTCACACGTCCTCAAACCCTCTCTCTCTCTCACGCCCTCAAACCCTCTCTCTCTCTCACACCCTCAAACCCTCCCTCCCACACGTCCTCAAACCCTCTCTCTCTCACATGTCCTCAAACCCTCTCTCTCTCTCATGCTCTCAAACCCTCTCTCTCTCTCACGCCCTCAAACGCTCACTCTCTCATGCTCTCAAACCCTCTTTCTCTTTCTCTCTCTCATGTCCTCAAACCCTTTCTCTCACGCCCTCAAACCCTCTCTCTCTTTTTCATGCCCAAACTCCCCTCTCTCACTTTCATGCCTTGTTGCCCTCTCTCCCATGCCTCAACTCCTCTCTCTCTTTCTCACAACCTCAAACCCTCTCTCTTTCTGATGCCCTCAAACCCTCACCCTCTCTCAGGTCCTCTAACCCTCTTCCTCTCTTTTTCCACCCATGAAACTCTCTCTCTCAAGCCTTCAAACTCTCTCTCTCTCTCTCATGGCCTCCAACCCTCTGTCTCTCTCTCTCTTTCTCACACGCCCACAAAACCTCTCACTCTCTCAGGCCCTCAAATCCTCCCTTATTCTCCCACGCCCTCAAGCTGTCTCCCCCTCTCTCATGTCCTCAAACTCGCTCTCTCATCCCCACAGACCATATCTCTCTCTATCTCTCATGCCCACAAGCCCACTCTCTCTCTCACACCCTCCAACCCTCTCTCTCACATGCCTTCAAACCCTCTCTCTCTCTCAAGCCCTCAAACCCTCCCTCTCTCTCACCATTAAACCGTCTCTCTCTGATGCCCTCAAATCCTCTCTATCTCTCTTACGCCCTCTAACCCTCTCTGTTTCTCTCACACCCTCAAACCGTCCCCCTCTCTCTTACAGACTTAAACCTTCGCTCTCTTTCTTTTCCATGCCCTCAGTCCCTCACTCTCATGCCTTCGAACCCTCTCTCTCCATCTCATGCCTCTGTCTCTCTCATGACTTCAAACTGTCTCTCTCTTTCTCACGACCTCAAACCCTCTCTCTCTTATGCTCTCATGCCACATATATCTCTCTCTCATACCCACAAACATTCTCTCTCTCTCTCGCCCTCAAAACCTCTCTCTCTCTCTCACGCCATCACCCCACTCCCTTCCTCTGACAGCCTGAAACCCACTCTCTCTTTCCCATGCCCTCAAACCCTCTCTTTCTCGTGCCCTCAAACCCTCTCTCTGTCTCTCATGCCCTCAAATCCTCTCTCTCTCTCTCTCACGCCCTCGAACATTGTGCACTCTCTCCCCCGCCCTCCAAACTTCTATCTCTCTCAAGCCCTCAAACCTTGTCTCAGTCTCTCTTTCACGCCCGGAAATGCTCTCTCTCTCTCTTCCCATCAAATCCTCTCTCTCTCATGCCCTCTTACCGTCCCTCTCACTTCCACGCCCTCAAACCCTCTTTCTCTCTCACTGTCTCTCTCACACGTCCTCAAAACCTCCCTCTCTCACGCCCTCATACCCTCTCTCTCGTGCTGTCAAATACTGTCTCTCTCTCTCACGTCCTCAAACCATCTCTCTCTCTCTCTCTCGTGCCCACAAACTTTCCCCCCTCTCTCTCAGGCCCTCAAACTGACTCTCTCTCTCTCTCTCTCTCTCTCAAGCCTTCCAACTCTCTCTCCCTCATGCCCTCAAACCATGTCTCTCTCTCCCTCATGCCCTGAAACCCTCCCTCTCTCACACCCTTAAACCCTCTCTCTCTCTCACGTCCTCAAAACCTTTCTATCACACCCTCAAACCCTCTCTTTGTCTGTCATGCCCTCCAACCCTGCGCCTCAATCTCTCCATCCCTCAAACACTCTCTCTCTCAAGCCCTCAAACCCCCCCTCTCTCTCTCTCACCATTAAACCCTCTCTCTCTGATGCCCTCAAATCCTCTCTCTCTCTCTCATGCCCTCCAATCCTCTCCCTCTCTCTCACACTCTGACATTCTCTCTCTCAAACATTCAAACCCTATATCTCTCTGTCCCACACATACAAACCCTCTCTCTCTCTGACGCCCTCAAACCCTCACTCTCTCTGACGCCCTCCTAACCGCCGTCTCTTTCTTTCACACCCTCAAACAGTCTCTCTCTCTCTCTCTCTCATGGCCTCAAAACCTCTTTGTCTCTCAAACCCTCAAATCCTCTCTCTCATGCCTGCCAACCCTGTGCCCCTCTCTCACTACCACCCTCAAAACTTCTCTCTCTCACGTTCTCAAACCCTCTCTTTCCCTTTATCACCCTCAAACCCTCCCTCTCTCAATCTCAAATCCTCTCTCTCTCTCCATCTCACGCCCTCACCCCTCTCTCACTGTAACACACATCAGCCCTCACCTCTCTCTCCCTCATGCACTTACACTCTCTCTCTCCCTCTCTCTCACACAGAACCTCACCCGCTCTCTCAGACACGTGCCCTCTCACTCTCCCTCCCTTCTCTCTCTTCTCTGCCTCTCTTGCTCTTCTCTCTCTCTCACTCCTGCCTCTCTCTCTCTCTTCTCTCTCTTCTCTCTCCCTCTCTTCTCAATATCTCTCTCTCATCTCTCTCCCTCTCTCTCTCTCTCACGCCCTCAAATCCCCACTCTCTATCACGCCCTCATACCTACTCTCGCTCCCTCTAGCCCTCAGAACCTCTCTCTCTCTCACAAAAGCCCCTCGCGTTCTCTGCCCTTTCTCTCCCTCACTTCTCTCTCTGTCTCCCTCTTCCTTCTCTCTTCTCCCTACCTCTCTCTCCCTCTCTCTCACACCCTGAAACTCTTTCTTTCTCTCTCAAGCCTTGAAACCCTCTCTCTCCCATGCCGACAAACCCTCTCTCTCTGATGCCCTCAAACCCTCACACTCTCACACACCCTCCAAACCTCTGTCTCTCTCTCTCACACCCTCAAAACCTCTCTCTCTCACACCTTCAAACCCTCTCTCTTTCTATCTCATGCCCTCAATCCCTTTCTTTCTCTCATGCCTTGAAATGCTCTCTCTCTCTCTCGCCATCAAATCCTCTATCTCTCACACCCTCAAACCCTGACTCTTTCTCACACCCTTCAACCCTCCGTCCCTCTTTCACACCCTCAAACCCTCTCTCTCTCTCTCTCCCATGCCCACAAACCCTCTCTCTCTGATGCCCTCAAACCCTCACACTCTCTCACACTCTCCAAACCTCCATCTCTATGTTTCCCACCCTCAAATCCTATCTCTCTCTCTCTCTCTCTCTCTCTCTCACACACGCTCTCAAACCCTCTCTCTTTCTCTCACGCCCTCAAACCGTCTCCCTCTCTCTTGCGGCCTTAAACCCTCACTCTCTCATGTCCTCAGTCCCTCTCTCCCATGCCTTCAAACTCTCTCTCTCTCACTCACGCCTTCCGACCCTCTGTTTCTCTCTCTTATTTATTCAAACTGTCTCTCTCTCTCTCTCTCTCTCACACGGCGTCAAACTCTCTCTCTCTCGCACCCTCAAAACCTCTCTCTCTATCTCACGCCCTCAAAACCTCTCTCTCTCTCACACCCTCCAACCCTCTGTCTCTCTCTCTCACACCCTCAAAACCTCTCTCTCTCACACCTTCAAACCCTCTCTCTTTCTATCTCATGCCCTCAATCCCTTTCTTTCTGTCATGCCCTGAAATGCTCTCTCTCTCTCTCACCATCAAATCCTCTATCTCTCACACCCTCAAACCCTCACTCTTTCTCACACCCTTCAACCCTCCGTCCCTCTTTCACACCCTCAAACCCTCACTCTCTCTCTCACAAGCCCTCAAACCCTCTCTCTTTCTCTAACACCCTCAAACCATCTCCCTCTCTCCTACTGCCTTAAACCCTCACTTTCTCTCACTCTCATGCTCTCAGTCCCTCTCTCTCACCCCTTCGAACCCTCTCTCTCTCATGCCTTCCAACCCTCTTTTTCTCTCTCATGTATTCAATCTGTCTCTCTCTCTCTCATGCCCTCCAAACCCGACTCTCTCTCTCACGCCCTCAAAACTTCACTTTCTCTCTCACGCCCTCAAACCCTCTCACTTTCTCTCACGGCCTCAAACCCCCACTCTCTCTCTCATCCCCTCAAACCCTCTGTCATGCTCTCAAACCTTCCCACTGTCTCTCACGCCTTCAAACCCTCTCTCTCTCTCTCAAGCCCTCAAACCCTCTCGCTCCTTCTCATGCCCGGAAATGCACTATCTCTCTCGCCATCAAATCCTCTCTCTCAAGCCCTCAAACACTCTCCCTCTCTCATGCCCTCTTACCCACCCTCTCACGTCCTCAAACCCTCTATCACACCCTCAAACCATCTCTCTCTCTCCCTCAGGTCCTCCAACCCTCTCCATCTCTCTCTCACACCATGAAACTTTCTCTTTCAAGCCTTCAAACCCCTTATATCTCTCTCTTGCCCTCAAAATCTCTCTCTCTCATGCCATCAAACCCTCTCTCTCTCTTGCTCAGGCCCACAAAACCCCTCTCTCTCTCACCCCCTCAAAAGTCTCCCTCTCTCACGGCCTTTAACCCTCTCTCTCTCTCATGACCTCAAATCCTCTCTCTCACTCTCTCACGCCCTCCATCCCTTTGTCTCTCTCTCTCCCTCACACCATCAAAACCCCTCTCTCTCTCATGCCCTCAAACCCTCTCTCTCTCATGTCCTCAAACCCTCTCTCTCTCATGCCCTCAAACCCTCTCTCTCTCATGCCCTCAAACCCTCTCTCTCTCATGCCCTCAAACCCTCTCTCTCTCATGCCCTCAAACCCTATCTCTCTCATGCCCTCAAACCCTATCTCTCTCATGCGCTCAAACCCTCTCTCTCTCATGCCCTCAAACCCTCTCTGTCTCATGCCCTCAAACCCTCTCTCTCTCATGCCCTCAAACCCTCTCTCTCATGCCCTCAAAACCTCTCTCTCTCATGCCCTCAAAACCTCTCTCTGTCTCTCACGCCCTCAAATCCTCTCTCATGCCCTCGAACCATTTGCCCCTATCAAGCCCTCAAAACTCCTCTCTCTCTCAAGCCCTCAAACCTTCTATCTCTCCCACGCCATCAAACCCTCTCTGTCTCATGCCCTTTAACCCTCCCTCTCTTTCTCAAGCCCTCAAACCCTCTCTGACATCTTCAAACCCTCTCTCTCTCTCTCTCTCTCAGGACCTCCAACCCTCTCCCTTTCTCTCACGCCATCAAACCCCTCTCTCTCTCAAGCCTTCAAAACATATATCACTCTCTCTCACCCTCAAACCTTTCTCTCTCATGCCCTCAAACACTTTCTCTTTCTCTCTCACACCATCAAGCCTTTGCTCTCACTCTCAGGCCCTCAAACTCTCTCTCTCTCTCTCACGTCCTCCAACCCTTTGTCTCTCTTTCTCACACCATCAAACCCTCCCTCTCTCTCTCACGCCCTCAAATCATCTCTCTCTCATGACTTCAATCCCTCTCTCTCTCTCGCTCATGCCCTCCAACCCTCTCTCTCTCTCTCTCAAGACTTCAGACCCCCGTGTCTCTCTCATGCCCTCAAACTATCTCTCTCTCTCTCCCCACTCTTTCTCATGCCCGCAAAGCCTCCCTCTCTCACGCCCTCCAACCCTCTGTCTCTCTTTCTCTCTCCCTCAAACCCTCTCTCTCTCTGTCTCTCTCATGCCCTCAAACCCTCTCTCTCTGCTGCCCTCAATCCCTCTCTCTCTTTCTCTCTCATGCCCTCAAACCCGCTCTCTCTCTCTCTCTCTCTCCCTCTCACGCCCTCAAACCCTCTCTCTCATGCCCAAACCCCCTCTCTCTTGAGAGCTTTTACGGTCTGAAGCCCTCTTTCCCACGCCATCAAATCATTTCTTTCTCACACCCTCAAACCCTCTCTCTCTGATGCACTCAAACCCTCACTCTCTGTCTCTCTCTCATGGCCTCCAACCTCTCTCTCTCTCTCTTATGCCCTGAAACTCTCTCTCTCAAGCCTTCAAATCATCTATCTCTCCATCTCTCGCCCTCAAACCCCCTCTCTCTCTCACCCCCACAAAACCTCTCCGTCTCGCTCATGCCCACAAAACCTCTCTCTCCCTCTCACGTCCACCAACCCTCTGTCTCTCTCTCTCTCACACACCCTCAAAACCTCTCTTTCAATCTTTCTCTCTCACGGCCTCAAACCCTCTCTCTCTCATGCCCTCAGACAATATCTCTCTATCTCTCACGCCCACGAACATTATTTCTCACACACCCTCCAACCCACTCTCTCTCATGCCATCAAATCCTCTCTCTCTCTCTCTCTCTCTCCCTCGAACCCTGTGCCCCTCTTTCTCAGGCCCATAAACCCTCTCTCTCTCTATCTCTCTCCCTCTCTCACGCCCTGAAATGCTCTCTCTCTCGCCATCAAATCCTCTCCCTCTCATGCCCTCAAACCCTGTCCCTCTCTCATGCCCTCTTACCCTCCCTCTCACTCTCATGCCCTCAAACTCTCTCTCTCCATCCCATGCCCTCAAACCCTCTCTCTCTCATGCCCTCAACCCCTCTCTCTCTCCCTTAAACCCTCTCTCTCATGCACTCAAACCCTCCCTCTCTCATGCCCTCAAACCCCCTCTGACTCTCTCAAACCCTCTCTCTCACTGTGTCTCTCTCTTACGCACTCAAAACCTCCCTCTCTCACAGCCTCAAACCCTTCCTCTCACTCTGATGCCCTCCAACACTCACTCTCTCACGCTCTCAAACCCTCTCTCTCGTCCTCAAACCCTCTCTCTGACACCCTCAAACCCTCCATCTCACGCCCTCAAACCCTCTCTGATGCCCTCAAAACCTCTCTCTCTCTCACTCTCGCACTCAAACCCTCCCTCTCTCACGCCCTCAAACCCTTCCTCTCACTCTCTTGCCCTCAAACCCTCTCTCTCTCATGCCTCAAACCCTCTCTCTCTCTCATGCTCTCAACCCCTCTCTCTCTCTCTCATCCTCAAACCCCCTCTCTCACACCCTGAAATGCTCTCTCTCTCTCATGCTCTCAAACCCTCCCTCTCTCACGCCCTCAAACCCTTCCTCTCACTCTCTTGCCCTCAAACCCTCTCTCTCTCACGCCTTCAAAGCCTGTATCTCTCTCTCTCGCCCTCAAACCACTCTCTCTCATGCCATCAAGCCTTTGCTCTCACTCTCAGGCCCTCAACCTCTCTCTCTCTCACACACACTCTCACCGCCTATCTCTCTCTCTCTCTCTCTTGTATTCCATCCCTCTCTCTCTCTCCCTCATGCCCTTGAACCCTCTCTCTCTCTCATGCCCTCGAACCCTCTCTCTCTCACACTCTCAAAACCTCTCTCTCTCTCTCTCTCATGCCCTCAAACATTCTCTCTCCCTCTCACATCCTCAAACTATCTCTATCACACCCTCCAACACTGTGCCTCTCTCTCTCAAGCCCTCAAACCCTCTCTCCCTCTGTCTCAAGCCCACAAACCCTCCCTCTCACCATTAAAACCTCTCTCTCTCATGTCCTCAATCCCTCCATCCCTCAGGCCCTCAAACCCTTCCTCTCTCTCACATCCTCAAAACATCTCTCTCACACCCACAAACCCTCTCTTTCTCTCACGCCCAAACACCCCTCTCTCGCTTTCAAGCCCTGAAGCCCTCTCTCCCACACCATCAAATCCTCTCTCTCTTTCTCACACCCTCACACCCTCTCTCTCTGGCACCCTCAAACCCTCACTTTCTCTCTCTTTCTCTCAGGTCCTCCAACACTCTCCCTCTCTCTCATGCCCTGAAACTCTCACTCTCAAGCCTTCAAACCCTCTATATCTCTCTCTCTATTGCCCTCAAACTGCCTCTCTCTCTCAGCACCTCAAACCCTCTCTCTCTCTCATGCCCACAAAAGCTCTCGCTTTCTCTCTCACACCTTCCAACCCTCTATCTCTCATTCCCTAAAACCCTCTCCCTGTCTCTCACGACCTCAAACCCTCTCTCTCTCTCACTCCCTTGAACCCTGTGCCCCTCTCTCTCCCGCACTCAAAACTTCCCTCTCTCTCTCAAGCCCTCAAACCCTCCCTCCCTCTCTCTCTCACGCCCTGAAATGCTCTCTCTCACCATCAAATCCTGTCTCTCTCACTCCCTCAAAACCTGTCCCTCTCTCATGCCCTCTTACCCTCCTTCTCACTCTCACACCCTCAGTCCCTCTCTCTCATGTCTTCGAACCCTCACTCTTTCTCTCTTACGCCTTCCGACCCACCGTCTCGCTTTCATGACTTCAAACTGTCTGTCTCTCCCTCTCACACGCTCTCGAATTCTCTCTCTCACTCTCATGCCCAAACCCCCCTCTCTCGCTTTCATGCCCTGAAGCTCTCGCTCACATGTCCTCAAATTCTCTCTTTCTTTCTCACGCCCTGAAATGCTCTCGCTTTCACCATCAAATCCTTTCTCTCTGACGTCCTCAAATCCTCTCTCTCTCTCTCTCTCACACTCTCTATTTCTCTCTGACGCCCTCAAACCGTCACTCTCACTTTCTCTCAGATCCTCCAACCCTCTCCCTCACTCTCAGGCCCTGAAACACTCTCTCTCAAGCCTTCAAACCCTTTATCTCTCTCTCTCTCGCACTGAAACCCCCTCTCTTTCTCAACCCCTCAAAACATCTCTCTCTCTCTCACGCCTAAAAAAACCTCTCTCTCTCTCTCACACCCTCAATACCTATCTGTCTGTCTCTCTCTCTCTCTCTCTCTGACATTAAACCCTCTCTCTCTGATGCCCTCAAACCCTCACTCTCTCTCTCTCTCACGCCATCCAACCCTCTCCCTCTCTCTCACACCCAGCAACTCTCTCTCTCAAGCCTTCAAACTCACTATCTCTCTCTCCCACGCCAACAAACTTTGTCTCACTCTCATGCCCTCAAACCCTCTCTCTCTCCCTCTCCCTGTCTCTCAATCACACCATCAAACCCTCCCTCATGCCCACAAACCCTCTCTCTCTCTCTCTCTCTGGCCCACAAAACCTTCCTTTCTCACTCCCCTCAAACCCTCTCTCTGTCTATCACGCCCTCCAACCCTGTGCCCCTGTCTCTCAAGCCCTCAAACTCTCTCTCCCTCTCTCTCAATCCCTCAAACCCTCCCTCTCTCTCTCTCACCATTAAACCCTCTCTCTCTGATGCCCTCAAATCCTCACTCTCTCTCTCTCTGACGCCCTCAAACCCTCACTCTCTCTCTCACGCCATCCAACCCTCTCTCTCTCTCTCACCCCCTGCAACTCTCTCTCTCTCTCTCTCTCTCAAGCCTTCAAACTCTCTATCTCTCTCCCACGCTCACAAACCCTTACTCTCTCACATGCCCTCCAACCCTCCGTCTTTCTCTATCACACCTTCAAACCCTCTCTCTCTCTCTCTCACGCCCTCATACTGTCTCCTTCTCTCTTACGGCCTTAAAGCCTCGCTCTCTCTCATGCCCTTAAACCGTCTATCTCTCCCTTTCTCTGTCATGCCCTCGAACACTCTCTTTCTCTCACCCCCTTCAACTGTCCCTCTCTTTGAAGCCTTCAAACTCTGTCTCTGTCCCTCACCCTGAAAACCTCTCTCTCTCACACCCTCAAACCCTCACTCTTTCTATCTCACGCCCTCAATCCCTCTCTCCTTCTCTCATGCCCTGAAATGCTCTCTCTCTCACACCCTCAAACCCTCTGTCTCTCTGTCTCAAGCCCACAAACCCTCCCACTCTCCCTCAAGCCATGAAACCCTCTCTCTCATGCCCTCAAACCCCCTCTCTCGCCCTTAAAACCTAAAACCTCTCCCTCTCAAGCCCTCACACCGTCTCTCTTCTCACCTTCAAACCCGCTCTCTCCCTCTCTCATGTCCTTAAACCCTCTGTCTCTCTCTCTTGCCCTCAAACCCTTTCTCTCCCTCTCTCATGCCCTCAAACCCTCTGTCTCTCTCTCTCATGCCCTCAAACCCTCTCTCTCTCTCTCTCTCTCTCCAGCCCTCAAAACTTTTCTCACTCTCACACCCTCAAACCCTCTCTCTCCTCTCTCATGCCCTCAAACCCTCTCTCTCTGTCTCTCACACCCTCAAACCCTCTCTCTCCTCTCTCATGCCCTCAAACCTTCTCTCTCTCATGCCCTGAATTGCTCTCTCTTTCCCTCACGGCCTCATATCCTCGCTCTCTCTCACACACTCAAACCCTCTCACAATCACATGCCCTCATACCCTCTCTCTCTCGCACTGTCAAACCCTCCCTATCTCACGCCCTTAAACCCCCTCTCTCTCAACCCTTTATGCCCTCTCCCTCTATCTCACCATCAACACCTCTCTCTCTCATGCCCTCAAGACCTCTGTCTCTCTGTCGTGCCCTCAAACCCTCTTTCTCTCTTTCATGCCCTCAAAACCTTCCTGCCCAACACCCTCAAAACCTCTCTACCTCTCCCTCACACCCTCAAAACCCCTCTCTCTCTTACGCCCTCTATCCGACACTCGCTCTCTCTCTCTCTCACCCTCCAACCCTCTCTCTCACCCTCAAGATGCGTGATCTCAAGTCTTCAAACCCTCTCCCTCTCGCCATCAAAACCTCTCTATCTTCTCATGCCCTCAAACCCTCTCACTCTCTCACACCCTCGAACCCTATCTCTCTCACGCCCTGATACCCACTCTCTCACTCTCATGCCCGCAAAATCTCTCTCATGCACTGAGAACCTCACTTTCTCATGTGCTCAAACCCCCCCTCTCTCTCTCTCTCTCACACCCTCTTACCCTCTCCCACTCACGCCCTCAAACCTTCTCTCTCACTCTCACGCACTCAAACACTCTCACTATCTCATGCTCTCAAAACTCTCGGGCACCCTCACACCCTCTCTCCCTCATGCTTCAAACCCTCCATCTCTCTCTCTCTCTCTCATGCCCTCATTCCCCCTCTCTCTCTCACACGCCTCAAACCCTCTCTCTCCCCCTTATGCCCTCAAGCCCTCTCTCTTCTCGGCCTCAAACACTTTCTCTCTCTCTCATGTCCTGAAACCTTCTCTCTCTCTCTCTCTCTCATGCCGTCAAACGCTTCCTCTCTCACTCCCTGAAACACTCCTCTCTCTCTCTCATGCCCTCAAACCCTCTCTCTCTCACATGCTGTCAATCCCTCTCTATTGCAAGCCCTCGAACCCTCTCTCTCTTTCTCTCGTCCTCAAACCCTCTCTCTCTCACGCCCTCAAACTGTCTCTCTCCTGCTCTCAAACCCTCTCTCTTTCTCTCATGCCCCCATACTCTCTCACGCGCTGAAAACTTCTCTCTCTCGCGCTTCCTCAAACCCTCCCACTCTCATGCCCTCAAAGCTTCTCTCTCTCACATGCCTCAAACATATTCTCCCTCATGCCCTCAAGCCCTAATTCACTCTCTCCCTCTCATGCCCACCAACCTCTCTCTCTCGCTCTCTCTCTCAAACACCCCCTCTCTCTCATGCCCTCAAGCCTTTTCTCTTTCTCTAATGCCCTCAAACTTTGTCCCTCTCTCATGCCTTCCACAATCTCTCTCTCTTTCATGCCCTTAAAACCTCTCTCTGTGTTTCTCACGCCCTCAAACCTCCCTCACGCCCTCAAGCCCTCTCTCTCTATCTCACGCCCGCCAAATCTCTCTCACACACACAAAACCTCCCTCTCTCCCCCATGCCTTAAAATCCTCTTTCTCTCTCACGCGCCCTCCAACACACTATCTCTCTTCCACCCTCAAACCCTATCTTTCTCACACCCTAATACCCTCTCTCTCTCTCACACTCTCCAACCCTCTGTCTCTCTCTTTCATGTCCTTAAATGCCCTCCAACACACTCTCTCTCTTCCACCCTCAAACCCTCTCAATCTCTCAAGCCCTCAAACGCGCTCTCTCTCTCACACGCCCTCAAACTCTCTCTCTCTCTCTAAATCCCTCAAGCCCTCACGCTGTCACTCACTCTCTCTCACACCCTCCAACCCTCTCTCATTCTCACCCTCAAAACCACTCCCTCTCATGCCCCCAATCCCTCTCTCTGTCTCTCACATCCTCAGAAGTCTCTCTCTCTCTTGCACTCATACCCTCTCTCATGTCCCCAAACGCTCTCTCTATCTCTCTCACACCCTCTAATACTCTCTCTCTCTTTCACACCCTCAAACCATCTCTCTCTCTTTCATGCCCTCAAACCCTCTTTCTCTCTCATACACATGCTGTCAATCCCTATCTCTGTATTGCACGCCCTCGAACCCTCTCTCTCTTTCTCTCGTCCTCAAACCCACTCTCTCTCTCTCACGCCCTCAAACTGTCTCTCTCTCCTGCTCTCAAACCCTCTCTCTTTCTCTCATGCCCCCATACCCCCTCTCTCTCACGCACTCAAAATCTCTCTCACTCGCGCTTCCTCAAACCCTCCCACTCTCATGCCCTCAAACCTTCGCTCTCCCTCGCACGCCTCAAACATACTCTCCCTCATGCCCTCAAGCCCTCACTCATTCTTTCCCTCTCACGCCATCCAGCCCTCTCTCTCTCGCTCTCTCGCTGAAACACTCCCTCTCTGTCTCATGCCCTCCAGCCTTCTCTCTTTCTCTAACACCCTCAAACCCTCTCCCTCTCTCACCCTCTCTCTGTCTCCCTCACACCCTCAAACTCTCTCTCTCTCTCTCTCAAACATTCCCTTTCTCTCTCATGCCCTCAAGCCTCCCTCCCTCACGCTCTCAAACCCTCTCTCTCTATCTCACGCCTGCCAAATCTCTCTCTTTCTCACACACACACAGTCTCTCTCTCTCTCCCACGACTTAAAATCCTCTTTCTCTCTCTGGCGCCCTCCAACACACACTCTCTCTTCCACACTCAAAGCCGATCTTTCTCACACTCTAATACCCTCTCTCTCTCTCTCTCACGCTCTCCAACCCTCTGCCTCTCTCTCATGTCCTTAAACTCTCTCTCTCAGCCCCTCAAGCCCTCTCAATCTCTCAAGCCCTCAAACGCGCGCTCTCTCTCTCACGCCCTCAAAGTCTCTCTCTCTCTAAATCCCTGAAGCCCTCATGCCCTCACTCTCTCTCTCTCACACCCTCCAACTCTCTCTCACTCTCACCCTCAAAACCTCTCTCACGCCCTCAAACCATCTCTCACTCCCTCTCATGCCCCCAATTCCCCTCTCTGTCTCTCACATCCTCAGAAGTCTCTCTCTCCCTTGCACTCATACCCTCTGTCACGTCCCCAAATGCTCTCTCTATCTCTCTCACACACGCTAACACTCTCTCTCTCTCTCTCTCTTTCAAACCCTCTAACCATCTCTCTCTCTTTCTTGCCCTCAAACCCTCTCTCCTTCTCTAACGCCCTAAACCCTCTCCCTGTCTCACGCCCTCCAACCCTCTCTCTCTCTTTCACACCCTCAAAACCTCGCTCTCTCTCACTACCTCAAACCCTCTCTCTCTATCTCACGCCCGCCAAATCTCTCTCTCTCTCACAGCCACAAAGGCTCTCTCTCTCTCTCTCTCTCTCTCACGGCCTCAAACCCTCTCTCACTCTCATGCCCTCAAACCCTCTCTATCTCTCACGCCCTCAAACCCTCTCTCTCTCATGCTCTCAAACTCTCTCTTTCTCCATCATGCCCTCAAACCCTTCCTCTCTCTCACACGCACCCTCCAACCCTGTGACTCTCTCTCTCAATCCCTCAAACCCTCTCACCCTCAAGCCCTGAAACCCTCTCTCTCCCCCCCTCATGCCCTCAAATTCTCCCTGTCTCTCACATGCCTTCCCACCTTGTTAGTCTCTCCCTCATGCCCTCAAACCCCTCTCTCTCAAGCCTTCAAACCCTCTCTCTCCCTCTCTCACACCCTCATATTCGCCCTCTATCTCTCACGCCCTCAAACCCTCCCTCTCTCACGCCCTCAAACCCTCCCTCTCACTCTCACGCCCTCAAACACTCCCTCTCTCATGCCCTCAAACCCTCCCTCTCACTCTCACGTCCTCAAACTCTCTCTCTCTAATGCCCTCAAGCCCTCACGCCCTCATCACTCTCACACCGTCCAACCCTCTCTCTCACTCTCACTTTCAAAACCTCTCTCTCTGACACCCTCAAACCATCTCTCACTCCCTCTCACACCCCCAATCCCTCTCTCTGTCTCTCACATCCTCAGAAGTCTCTCTCTCTCTTGCACTCATACCCTCTCTCACATCCTCAAACGCTCTCTCTATCTATCTCACACCCTCTAACACTCTCTCTCTCTTTCACGCCCTCAAACCATCTCTCTCTTTTTTGCCCTCAAACTCTCTCTCTCTCTCACGCTCTCAAACCATCTCACACCTCACTCTCTCTCTCTCTCTCTCTCATGCCCACAAACCCTCTCTTTCACTTTCTCTCACGGCCTCAAACCCTCTCTCACTCTCATGCCCTCAAACCCTCTCTATCTCTCACGCCCTCAAACCCTCTCTCTCTCATGCCCTCAAACTCTCTCTTTCTCCATCATGCCCTCAAACCCTCCCTCTCTCTCACACGCACCCTCCAACCCTGTGACTCTTTCTCTCAATCCCTCAAACCCTCTCACCCTCAAGCCCTCAAACCCTCTCTCTCCCTCTCTCATGCCCTCAAATTCTCCCTGTCTCTCACATGCCTTCCCACCTTGTTAGTCTCTCCCTCACGTCCTCAAACCCTCTCTCTCAAGCCTTCAAACCCTCTCTCTCCCTCTCTCACATCCTCATATTCGCCCTCTATCTCTCATGCACTCATTCCCTCCCTCTCTCTCGCCCTCAAACCCTCCCTCTCTCACGCCCTCAAACCCTCCCTCTCACTCTCATGCCCTCAAACCCTCCCTCTCACTCTCTCGCCCTCAAACACTCACTCTCTCGTCCTCAAACCCGCTCTCTCACGTCCTCAATCCATCTCTCTTTCTAACGCACTCAAACCCTCTCTGTTTCACATGCCTTCAAACCCTCTCACTCTCTCTCATGCCCTCCAACCCTCCGTCTATCTCTTTCACACCCTCTCTCTCTATCATGCCCTCAAAACCTCTCTTTCTCTCATGCCCTCAAACCGGCTCCTTCTCTCTTACGGCCTTAAAACCTCACTCTTCTCTCTCTCATGCCCTCAGTCCCTCTCTTTCACACCTTTCAACCCTCACTCTTTCTCTCTCACGCCTTCCGACTAACTGTCTCACTCTCATGACTTCAAACTGTCTCTCTCTCTCTCACACGCTCTCGAACACTCTCTTTCACCCCCTCTAACTCTGTCCCTCTCTTTCAAGCCTTCAAACTCTCTCTCTGCCCCTCGCCCTGAAAACCTCACTCTCTCACACCCTTAAACCCTCTCTCTTTCTATCTCATGCCCTCAATTCTTCTTTCTTTCTCTAATGCCCTTAAACGCTCTCTCACTCTCTCGCCCTCAAACCCTCTCTCTCACTCTCACGCCCAAACCCCCCTCTCTCACTTTCACGCCCTGAAGCTCTCGCTCACACGTCCTCAAATTCTCTCTTTCTTTCTCAGGCCCTGAAATGCTCTCGCTTTCACCATCAACTCCTCTCTCTCTGACGTCCTCAAAACCTCTCTCTCTCTCATGCCCTCAAACCCTCTCTCTCGCGCGCTCGCTCTCTCTCTCTCTCTCTCTTTGACGTTCTCAAACCGTCATTCTCTCTGTTTCTCTCAAACCCTCTCTCCCTCCCTCTCTCATGCCATCCAACCCTGTCTCTCTCATGCCCTCAAACCCTCCCTCTCACATACACACACACAATCCCTCAATCACTCTCACTCTCTGTCACGCCACTAAACCCTTTTTTCTCTCTCACACCCACCAACACTCACTCACTCTCCCTCACTCTCAGGCCCTGAAACACTCTCTCTCAAGCCTTCAAACTCTTTATATATCTCTCTCTCGCCCTCAAACCCCCTCTCTCTTTCAACCCCTCAAAACGTCTCTCTCTCTCTCATGCCTAAAAAACATTTCTCTCACACCCTCAAAACCTGTCTGTCTGTCTCTCTCTCTGACATTAAACGCTCTCTCTCTCTGACGCCCTCAAACCCTCTCTCTCTCTCTCTGACGCCCTCAAATCCTCTCTCTCTCTCTCTCTCTCTCTCATGCCATCCAACCCTCTCCCTCTCTCTCACACACAGCAACTCTCTCTCTCTCTCTCAAGCCTTCAAACTCTCTATCTCTCTCTCCCATGCCAACAAACCTTGTCTCAGCCTCATGCCCTCAAACCCGCTCTCTCTCCCTCTCCCTCTATCATGCCATCAAACCCTCCCTCCCTCATGCCCTCAAACCCTCTCTCTCTCTCTCTGACGCCCTCAAACCCTCTCTCTCTCTCTCTCTCATGCCATCCAACCCTCTCCCTCTCTCTCACACACAGCAACTCTCTCTCTCTCTCTCAAGCCTTCAAACTCTCTATCTCTCTCTCCCATGCCAACAAACCTTGTCTCAGCCTCATGCCCTAAAACCCTCTCTCTCTCCCTTTCCCTCTCCCTCTATCACGCCATCAAACCCTCCCTCCCTCATGATCTCAAACCCTCTCTCTCTCTCTCTGTCTCTCTCTGTCACGCACAAACCCTCCCTCTCTCACGCTCCTCAAACCCTCTCTCTGTCTATCACGCCCTCCAACCCTGTGCCTCTGTCTCTCAAGCCCTCAAACGCTCTCTCCCTCTCTCTCAAGCCCTCAAACCCTCCCTCTCTCTCTCTCTCACCATTAAACCCTCTCTCTCTGACGCCCTCAAATCCTCTCTCTCTGACGCCCTCAAACCCTCACTCTCTCTCTCACGCCATCCAACCCTCTCCCTCTCTCTCTCTCTCACCCCCTGCTCTCTCTCTCTCAAGCCTTCAAACTCTCTATCTCTCTCTCCCACACCCACAAACCCTCACTCTCTCACATGCCCTGAAACCCTCTCTCTGTCTCTCACGCCCTCAAATCCTCTCTCTCTCCCTCTCTCTCAGTCCCTCGAACCCTGTGCCTCTCTCTCCCTGTGCCTCAAAACTTCTCTCTCACTCTCAAGCCCTCAAACCCTCTCTCTCTCTCTTTCTCAGGCCCTGAAATGCTCTCTCTCTCTGTCTCGCAATCAAATCCTCTTTCTCATGCCCTCAAACCATCTCCCTCTCTCATGCCCTTTTACCCTCCCGCTCACTCTCACGCCCTCAGATCCTCTCTCTCTGTCTCTCACATTGTCAAACCATCTCTCTCTTGCCCTGGAACACTCTCTCTCTCATGCCCTCAAACCCTCTCTCTTTCTCACATGCCCTCATACTCACTCTCACTCTCTCTCGCACTCAAACCTCATCACTATCTCATGCCCTCAAACCATCTCATTCTGTCACACACTTCAAACACTCCCTCTCTCTCTCATGCCCACAAACCCTCCCTTTCCCTTTCTCTCACGGCCTCAAACCGTCTCTCACTCTCATGCCCTCAAACTCTCTCTTTCTCCCTCATGCCCTAAAACCCTCCCTCTCTCTCACACGCGCCCTCCAACCCTGTGACTCTCTCTCTCACACCCTCAAAACCTGTCTGTCTGTCTGTCTGTCTCTCTCTCTCTCTCTGACATTAAACCCTCTCTCTCTGACGCCCTCAAATCCTCTCTCTCTCTCTGATGCCTTCAAACCCTCACTCTCTCTCTCTCACACCATCCAACCCTCTCCCTCTCTCTCACCCCCTGCAACTCTCTCTCTCTCTCTCAAGTCTTCAAACTCTCTCTCTGTCCCTCACCCCGAAAACCTCTCTCTCTCACACCCTCAATCCCTCACTCATTCTATCTCAATCCCTCTCTCTTTCTCTCACGCCCTGAAATGCTCTCTCTCTAATGCCCTCAAGCCCTCACGCACTCACTCGCTCTCTCACACTCTCCAACACTCTCTCGCTCATGTTCTCCAACCCTCTCTCTCTCTTTCGCCATCAAGCCTTTGCTCTCACTCTCAGGCCCTCAACCCCTCTCTCTTTCTCTCTCTCTCTCTTTCTCTCTCAAGCCTTCCAACCCTCAGACTCTCTCTCACGCCCTCAAACCGTCTCTCTCTCTCATGGCCTCAATCCCCCTCTCTCTCTCTCTTGCCCTCAAACCCTTACTGTCTCTCTCACACAGTCAATCCTGCTCTCTCGCTTTCATACCCTCAAACCCTCTCTCTCACTCTCTCGCCCTCAAACCCACTCTCTCTCTGATGCCCTCAAACCCTCTCTCCCTCCCTCTCTCATGCCGTCCAACCCTGTCTCTCTCATGCCCTCAAACCCTCCCTCTCGCATACACACACACAATCCCTCAATCACTCTCACTCACTCTCACGCCACCAAACCCTCTTATTCTCTCTCACACCCACCAACACTCACTCACTCTCACGCCCTCAACCCCCCTCTCTCTCTCTCGATCTCCAACCCTCTCTCTCTGTCGCACCCTCAAACCATTTCTCTCTCTCACGCCCCCAAACCCTCTTATTCTCTTTCACACCCTCCAACACACACTCTCACACCCTCAAACCCCTCTCTCTCGATCACCAAACGTCTCGCTCTCGCGCCCTCAAACTCTCTCTCTCACGCCATCCAACCCTCTCTCTCTCTCATGCCCTCAAGCCCTCTCTCTCTGATGCCCTCCAACCTTCTGCCTCTCTCACGCCCTCAAACCCTCTCACTCTTATACCTCAAATCCTCTCTCTCTCTCTCTCTCGCACCGTCAATCGCTCTCTCTCATGCCCTCAAAATTGTCTCTCTCTCTCACACACTCAAAACTGTCTCTCTCTCACGCCCTCAAGCCCTCTCTCTTCTTGGGCCCTAAAAACCTCTCTCTCTATCACTCACGCCCACAAGACCTTTCTTGCTCTCTCTTTCTCTCCCACCCTCCAAACCTCTCTCTCTATCTCACGGCCTCATATCCCCTCTCTCATAGCCCTTGAAACGTGTGCCCCTCTCCGGCCCTCAAAATATCTCTCTATCTCAAGCCCTTCTATCTTCTATCTCTCCCATGCCCTCAAACCTTCTTTCTCTCTCTCTCATGCCTTCTAACCCTCTCTCTCTCTCATACCCTCAAAACCTCTCTCTCCCTCACACCCACGAAGCCTCTCTCTCTTTCTCTCACGCCGTCATATCCCCTTTCTCTCTCTTGTGCCCTCCAACGCACTCACTCTCTCCCGCCCTCAAACCCTATCATTCTCAGACCCTAATATCCTCTCTCTCTCTCGCACATTCTCCAACCCTCTGTCTCTCTCTCTCTCATGCCTTAAACTCTCTCTCTGTGTCTAAGGCCCTCAAACCCTCTCAATCTCTCACACTCTCAAATGCTCCCTTTCTCACGTCCTGAAAGCCTCACTCTCTCTCTCTCACGCCCTGAAACTCTCTCTCTCTAATGCCCTCAAGCCCTCACGCACTCACTCGCTCTCTCACACTCTCCAACACTCTCTCTCTCATGTTCTCCAACCCTCTCTCTCTCTTTCGCCATCAAGCCTTTGCTCTCACTCTCAGGCCCTCAACCCCTCTCTCTCTCTCTCTCTCTCTCTCTTTCTCTCTCAAGCCTTCCAACCCTCTGACTCTCTCTCATGCCCTCAAACTGTCTCTCTCTCTTTCATGGCCTCAATCCCCCTCTCTGTCTCTCATGCCCTCAAACCCTTACTGTCTCTCTCACACAGTCAATCCTGCTCTCTCGCTTTCACACCCTCAAACCCTCTCTCTCACTCTCTCGCCCTCAAACCCACTCTCTCTCTGATGCCCTCAAACCCTCTCTCCCTCCCTCTCTCACGCCGTCCAACCCTGTCTCTCTCATCCCCTCAAACCCTCCCTCTCGCATACACACACACAATCCCTCAATCACTCTCACTCTCTCTCACGCCACCAAACCCTCTTATTCTCTCTCACACCCTCCAACACTCACTCACTCTCATGCCCTCAACCCCCCTCTCTCTCTCTCGATCTCCAACCCTCTCTCTCTGTCGCACTCTCAAACCATTTCTCTCTCTCACGCCCCCAAACCCTCTTATTCTCTCTCACACCCTCCAACACTCACACTCTCACGCCCTCAACACCCCTCTCTCTCTCGATCTCCAACCCTCTCGCTCTCGCGCCCTCAAACTCTCTCTCTCACGCCATCCAACCCTCTCTCTCTCTCATGCCCTCAAGCCCTCTCTCTCTGATGCCCTCCAACCTTCTGCCTCTCTCACACCCTCAAACCCTCTCACTCTTATACCTCAAATCCTCTCTCTCTCTCACAACCTCTTACCCTCTCTCTCTCTCTCTCTCTCTTGCACCGTCAATTGCTCTCTCTCTTGCCCTTAAAACTGTCTCTCTCTCTCACGCCCTCAAGCCCTCTCTTTTCTTGGGCCCTAAAAACCTCTCTCTCTATCACTCACGCCCACAAGACATTTCTTGCTCTCTCTTTCTCTCCCACCCTCCAAACCTCTCTCTCTTTCTCACGGCCTCATATCCCCTCTCTGTCTCTCACGCCCTCAAATCCTCTCTCTCATAGCCCTTGAAACGTTTGCCCCTCTCCAGCCCTCAAAATATCTCTCTATCTCAAGCCCTCAAATCTTCTATCTCTCCCACGCCCTCAAACCTTCTTTCTCTCTCTCTCATGCCTTCTAACCCTCTCTCTCTCTCATATCCTCAAAACCTCTCTCTCCCTCACACCCACGAAGCCTCTCTCTCTTTCTCTCACGCCGTCATATCCCCTTTCTCTCTCTTGTGCCCTCCAACGCACTCACTCTCTCCCGCCCTCAAACCCTATCATTCTCAGACCCTAATATCCCCTCTCTCTCGCACGTTCTCCAACCCTCTGTCTCTCTCTCTCATGCCTTAAACTCTCTGTCTCTGTCTAAGGCCCTCAAACCCTCTCAATCTCTCACACTCTCAAATGCTCCCTTTCTCACACCCTGAAAGCCTCACTCTCTGTCTCTCATGCCCTCAAACCATCTGTCTCTTTCTCACGCCCTCAAACCCTCTCTGAGGCCCTCAAAACCACTCTCTCTCTCTCTCTCTCTCAGGTCTTCCAAACCTCTCCCTCTCTCTCATGCCCTGAAACCCTCTCTCTCATACGCTCAAAACATCTCTCTCCCTCATACCCACAAAGCCTCTCTCTCTATCATGCCCTCTAACCCCCTCTCTCTCTTATATCCTCAAAACCTCTCTCCCTCTCACACCCACAAAGCCTCTCTCTCATTCTCCCACGCCCTCATATCCACTTTCTCTCTCTTGTGCCCTCCAATGCACTCTCTCTCTTCCACCCTCAAACCCTATCATTCTCACAACCTAATATCCTCTCTCTCTCTCGCACGTTCTCCAACCATCTGTCTCTCTCTCTCATGCCTTAAACTCTATCTCTCCCTCAGGCCCTCAAACCATCTCAATATCTCACACTCTCAAACACACCCTCTCTCATGCCCTGAAAACCTCTCTCTCTCTCTTTCACGCCCTCAAACCCTCTCTCTCTCATGCCCTCAAACCATCTCTCACTCTCTCTCGTGCCCCCAATCCTTCTCTCTGTCTCTCACATCCTCTGAATTTTCTCCCTCTATCACTCTTGCACTCATGCACTCTCTCTCTCACGTCCCCAACCCCCCTCTCTCTCTCTCACCCTCTAACACCCTCTCTTTCTTTCCCACCCTCAAACACTCTCTCTCTCTCTCTCTCATGCCCTCAAAACCTCTGTCACTCTCATGCCCTCAAAACCTCTCTCTCTCTCAGGCCCTCAAACCCTCTCTCTCTCTCAGGCCCTCAAACCCTCTCTCTCTCTCAGGCCCTCAAACCGTCTCTTTACGCCTCACTCCCTCAAACCCCCCCTCTCCCTCTCACATGTTCTCCAACCCTGTGACTCGCTCTCTGAAGCACTCAAACCCTCCCTTTATCTCTCGCTAGCCATTAAACCCTTTCCCTGACACCCTGAAACCCCCTCTCTCTCTCTGACGCCCTCAAACCCTCACTCTCTCTCTCATGCTCTCCAACCAACTCTCTCTCTTTCACGCCCTCAAACCCACTCTCTCTCTTTCATGCCCTCAAACCATCTCTCACTCTCTCACATGCCCCTAATCCCCCTCTCAGTCTCTCACATACTCAGAATTCTCTCTCTCTATCTCTCTTGCACTCATACCCTCTCTCTCCCATGTTCCCAAATCCTTTCTCTCTCAGGCCCTCCAAACCACTCTCTCCCTTTCACGCCCTCAAGCCCTCACTCTCTCTCTTTCACACCCTCAAACCATCTCTCACTCTCTCTCATGCCCCCAATTTCTCTCTCTGTCTCTCACTTCCTCAGAATTCTCTCTCTCTATCTCTCTTGCACTCATAGCCTCTCTCTCTCTCACGTTCCCAAACCCTCTCTCCCTCTCACACCCTCAAACCCTCTCTCTCCCTTTCTCAGGTCCGCCAACCCTCTCCATCTCTCTCTCTCCCACGCCCTGAAACTCTCTCTCTCAAGCCTTCAAACCTTCTGTATCTCTCTCTCGCCCTCAAAACCTCTCTCTCAGGCCCTCAAAACCCCTCTCTCTCTCACCCCTCAAACCCTTTATCTCTCTCATTCCCACAAAGCCTCTCTCTCTCTCTCTCTCATACCAACAAAGCCTCTCACTCTCTCACACCCTCAAACCATCTGTCTCCCTCTCTCTCACACCCTCAAAACTTCTCTCTCTATCTCACGGCCTCAAACCCTCTCTCTCATATGCCCTTTAAATGTGTGCCCCTCTCCTGCCCTCAAAACATCTCTCTATCTCAAGCCCTCAAACCATCTATCTCTCCCACGCCCTTAAACCTTCTTTCTCTCTCTCTCATGCCCTCTAACCCTCTCTCTCTTATATCCTCAAAACCTCTCTCCCTCTCACACCCACAAAGCCTCTCTCTCTCATTCTCCCATGCCCTCATATCCACTTTCTCTCTCTTGTGCCCTCCAACGCACTCTCTCTCTTCTGCCCTCAAACCCTATCATTCTCACACCCTAATATCCTCTCTCCCTTGCACGTTCTCCAACCCTCTGTCTCTCTCTCTCATGCCTGAAACTCTTTTTCTCTCTCTCTCATGCCCTCAAACTCTCTCTCTCTCTAACGCCCTCAATCTCTCACGCACACACTTGATCTCTCACACTCTCCAACACACTCTCTCTCATGTTCTCCAACCCTCTCGCTCTCTTTCACACCCTCAAACCCTCTCTCTCTCATGCCCCCAATCCCTCTCTCTGTCTCTCACATCCTCTGAATTCTCTCCCGCTATCACTCTTGCACTCATACCCTCTCTCCCTCACGTCCCCAAACCCTCTCTCTCTCTCTCACGCCCTCTAACACTGTGACTCTCTCTCACACGCCTCAAACACACTCTCTCTCACGCCCACAAACCCTCTCTCACTCTCAGGCCCTCAAACTCTCTCTTTATCCCTCACTCCTTCAAACACCCCCTCTCTCTCACACATGTGCTCCAACCCTCTCCCTCTCTCTCAAGCCCTCAAACCCTCCCTTTATCTCTCCTTGCCATTAAACCCTCTCTCTCTGACACCCTCAAATCCTCTCTCTCTCTCTGATGCCCTCAAACCCTCACACTCTTTCTCACGCTCTCCAACCCACTCTCTCACTTTCACGCCCTCAAATTGCCTCTCTCTCTCTTTCACACCCTTAAACCATCTCTCCCTCTCTCTCAAGCCCTCAAACCCTCCCTTTATTTCTCTCTCGCCATTAAACCCTGTCTGTCTGATACCCTCAAATCCTCTCTCTCTCTTACGCCCTCAAACTCTCACTCTCTCTCTCACGCCCTCCAACCCACTCTCTCTCTTTCACACCCTCACTCCCCCTCTCTCTCTTTCACGCCCTCAAACCACCTCTCACTCTCTCACATGCCCCCAAACCCCCTCGCGGTCTCTCACATCCTCAGAATTCTCTCTCTGTCTCTCTTGCACTCGTACCCTCTCTCTCTCTCATGTTCCCAAACTCTCCCTCTCTCTCACGACCTCTAACCCTCTCTCTTTCTTAAACGCCCTCAAACCAACTCTCTCTCTCTCTCTCACGCCCTCATACCCTCTCTCTCTCTCTCTCTCATACCCTCAAAACCTCTCTTTCTCTCTTCCGCCCTGAAATCCCATTTCTGTTTCTTGCACCCTCCAACACATTCTCTCTCTTCCGCCCTCAAACCCTATCATTCTCACATCCTAAGACCCTCTTTCTCTCTCTCTCTCACACCCTTAAACTCTCTCTCTCTCAGGCCCTCAAATCCTCTCTCTCACACACCCTGAAACACTCTCTCTCTCTCTCTCTCTCTCAGGCCCTCAAATCCTCTCTCTCTCTCACCCTGAAACACTCTCTCTCTCTCTCAGGCCCTCAAACTCTCTCTCTCTCTCATGCACTCAGACCCTCTCTCTCTCTCGCTCTCAAAAACTCGCTCCCTCTCTTGCCCTCAATGCCTCTCTGTCTCACATGCCCTCAAGCCCTCACTTGCTCTCTCTCACACCCTCTAACCCTCTCTCTCTCTCGCCCTCAAACCATCTCTCTTTCGCAAGCCTTCAAACCCTCTCTCTCATTCTCACCTTCAAAACCTCTCTCTCTCAAAAGCCCTCAAACCCACTCACTCTCTCTCATGCCCCCCATCCCTCTCTCTGTCTCTCACATCCTCTGAATTCTCTCTCTCTATCTTTCTTGCACTCATACCCACTCTCTCTCTCTCACGCCCTCTAACACTCTGTCTCTCTCACTCACCCTCAAAACCTCTTTCTCTTTCTCTCACGCCCTCAAACCCTCCCTCTCCCTCTCTCGCCATTAAACCCTCTCTCTCTGATGCCCGCAAATCCTCTCTATCTCTCTCACGCCCTCCAACCCTCTCTGTTGCTCTCACACCCTCAAAACGTCCCCCTCTCTCTTACAGCCTTAAACCCTCGCTCTCTTTCTCTCTCATGCCCTCAGTCCCTCACTCTCACGCCTTCTGACCCTCTGTCTCTCTCTCTCGACTTCAAACTGTCTCTCTCTCTCTCTCACAACTGCAAACGCTCTCTCTCTCATGCTCTCATGCCATATATCTCTCTCTCTCTCATGCCCACAAAGCCTCTCTCTCTCTCTTTCTCATGCCCTCCAACCCTCTCCCTCTCTCTGACTCCCTGAAACTCTCTCTCCCTCAAGCCTTCAAGCCCACGATATCTCTCTCTTGCCCTCAAATCCTCTCTCACTCACGCCCACAAAAACTCTCTCTGTCAGGCCCTCCAGCCTTCTGTCCCTGTCTCTCTCACACCCTCAAAACCTCTCTCTCTCTCTCAAATACTCAAACCCTCTCTCTCTTTCTCATGCCTTCAAACCCTCTCTCTCTCAAACCCATTCTTTCTCATGCCCTCATGCCATATCTCTCTCTCTCTCATGCCCTCCAAACCTGCCTCTCTCTCTCACACCCTCAAAACCTCTCTATCTCACACCCTCAAAACTTCACTCTCTCTCATGCCCTCAAACCCTCTCTCTCCCTCACGCCCTCGAACCCTGTGCCCCTCTCTCTCCCATAATTAAAACTTCTCTCTCTCTCTCTCTCTCTCTCTCTCTCAAGCCCTCAAATCCTCTCTCTCGCTCTCTCATGCCTGGAAATGCTCTCTCTCTCTCGCCATCAAATCCTCTCTCTCTCATGCCCTCAAACCCTCTCCCTCTCTCAGGCCCTCTCAGCCTCCCTCTCACGCCCTCAAAGACTCTCCCTCATGCGCTCTTACCTGCCCTCTCACGCTCTCAAACCCTCTCTCTCTCATGTCCTCAAACTCTCTCTCACGCCCTCAAACCATCTCTCTCTCCCGCCCTCAAACCCTCTCTCTCTCTCCCGCCCTCAAACCCTCTCTCTCTCTCTCTCTCTCTCGCTCAGGCCCACAAAACATCCCTCTCTCTATCACCCCCTCAAAAATCCACCTCTCTCATGGCGTTAAACCCTCTCTCTCTCTTTCTCATGCTTTCTAGCCCCCTCACTCTCATGACCTCAAACCCCCCCTCTCTCTCTCACGCCCTCCATCCCTTTGTCTCTCTCTCACGTCCTCCATCCCTTTGTCTCTCTCTTTCTCCCTCACAAGCTCAACCTCTCTCTCTCTCACACCCTCAACCTCTCTCTCTCTCTCACACCCTCAACCTCTCTCTCTCTCACAGCCTCAAACCCTCTCTCTCTCATGCCCTCAAATCCTCTCTCTCTCTCATGCCCTCAAAACCTCTCTCTGTCTCTCATGCCCTCAAATCCTCTCTCTCTCATGCCCTCGAACCATTTGCCCCTATCAAGCCCTCAAAACTCCTCTCTCTCTCTCAAGCCCTCAAACCCTCTATCTCTCCCACGCCCTCAAACCCTATCTGTCGCATGGCCTTTAACCCTCCCTCTCCTTCTCAAGCCCTCAAACCCTCTCTGATGCCTTCAAAACCTCTCTCTCTCTCAGATCCTTCAACCCTCTCCCTTTCTCTCACGCCGTCAAACCCCTCTCTCTCTCAAGCCTTCAAAACCTATATCTCTCTCTCTCGCCCTCAAACCTCTCTCTCTCGGGCCCTCAAACACTTTGTCTCTCTCTCTCTCTCTCTCACTCTCTCTCATGCCATCAAGCCTTTGCACTCACGTTCAGGCCCTCAAACCCTCTCTCTCTCTCACGTCCTCCAACCCTCTGCCTCTCTTTCTCACACCATCAAACCCTCCCTCTCTCTCTCTCACGCCCTCAAATCATCTCTCTCTCTCTCAAGACTTCAGACCCTCTGTGTCTCTCTCATGCCCTCAAACCATCTCTCTCTCTCCCCCTCTCTCTCTCATGCCCGCAAACCCTCCCTCTCTCATGCCCCCAAACCCTCTCTCACTCTCACACGTCCTCCAACCCTCTCTCTCTCTGTCTCTCTCCCGCTCTCAAACCCCCTCTCGCTCTCTCCCACCCTCAAACCCTCTCTCTCTCTCCTGCTCTCAAACCCCCTCTCTCTCTCTCCCGCCCTCAAAACCTCTCTCTTTCTCTCTCATGCTCTGAAACCCGCTCTCTCTCGCTCTCTCTCTCTTCCACACCCTCAAACCCTCTATCTCTCTCTCTCTCATGCCCAAACCCCCTCTCTCTTCAGGGCTTTCACACCCTGAAGCCCTCTTTATCATGCCATCAAATCCTCTCTTTCTCACACCCTCAAACCCTGTCTCTCTGATGCACTCAAATGCTCACTCTCTGTCTCTCTCTCATGTCCTCCAACGTCTCCCTCTCTCTTACGCCCTGAAACTCTCTCTCTCAAGCCTTCAAACCCTCTATCTCTACCTCTCGCCTTCAAACCCCCTCTCTCTCACAACCTCAAACCTTCTCTCTCTCTCTCATGTCCACCAACCCTCTCTCTCTATCTCTCTCTCTCTCATGCCCTGAAATGCTCTCTCTCTCTCTCTCTCACCATCAAATCCTCTCACTCTCATGCCCTCAAACCCTGTCCCTCTCTCATGCCCTCTTACTCTCCCTCTCACTCTCATGCCTTCAAACCCTCACTCTCTCTCTATCTCTCACACGCACTCAAACCCTCCCTCTCTCATGCCCTTAAAACCTTCCTCTCACTCTCATGCCCTCAAACTCTCTCTCTCTCTCATGCCCTCAAACCATCTCTCTCTCCCCCTCACTCTCTCACACCCTCAAACCCTCTCACTCTCTCACGCCCTCCAACCCTCTGTCTCTCTTTCTCACACCCTCAAACCCTCTCTCTCTCTGTCTCTCTCACGCTCTCAAACCCTCTCTCTCTCTCCCGCCCTGAAACCCTCTCTCTCTCTTACACTCTCAAACACTCTCTCTCTCCCGCCCTGAAACCCTCTCTCTCTCTTACACTCTCAAACACTCTCTCTCTCCCGCCCTGAAACCCTCTCTCTCTCTCTCCCGCCCTCAAACCCTCTCTCTCTCTCCCGCCCTCAAACCCTCTCTCTCCCGCCCTCAAACCCTCTCTCTCTCTCCCGCCCTCAAACCCTCTCTCTCTCTCCCGCCCTCAAACCCTCTCTCTCTCTCCCGCCCTCAAACCCTCTCTCTCTCTCCCGCCCTCAAACTCTCTCTCTCCCGCCCTCAAAACCTCTCTCTCTCTCCCGCCCTCAAAACCTCTCTCTTTCTCTTTCATGCCCTCAAACCCTCTCTCTCTCTCTCTCTCCCACGCCCTCAAACCCTCTATCTCTCTCTCTCACACCCAAACTCCCTCTCTCTTCAGGGCTTTCACGCCCTGAAGCCCTCTCTATCATGCCAGCAAATCCTCTCTTTCTCACACCCTCAAACCCTGTCTCTCTGATGCACTCAAACCCTCACTCTCTGTCTCTCTCTCTCATGTCCTCCAACGTTTCCATCTCTCTTACGCCCTGAAACACTCTCTTTCAAGCCTTCAAACCCTCTATCTCTACCTCTCACCCTCAAACCCCCTCTCTCTCACCCCCTCAAACCTTCTCTCTCATGTCCTCCAACGTCTCCATCTCTCTTACACCCTGAAACACTCTCTCTCAAGCCTTCAAACCCTCTATCTCTACCTCTCACCCTCAAACCGTCTCTCTCTCACCCCCTCAAACCTTCTCTCTCTCTCATGCCCACAAAACCTCTCTCTCCCTCTCACGCCCACCAACCCTCTGTTTCTCTCTCTCTCACGGCCTCAAACCGTCCCTCCCTCATGCCCTCAGACGATATCTCTCTATCTCTCACGCCCACGAACATTCTCTCTCACACACCCTCCAATCCACTCTCTCTCATGCCATCAAATACTCTCTCTCTCTCTCTCTCTCACTCCCTCAAACATGGTGCCCCTCTCTCTCCCACCCTCAAAACTTCCCTCTCTCTCTCAAGCCCACAAACCCTCTCTCTCTCTCTCACGCCCTGAAATGCTCTCTCTCTCTCTCTCTCGCCATCAAATCCTCTCCCTCTCATGCCCGCAAACCCTGACCCTCCCTCATGCCCTCTTACCCTCCCTCTCACTCTCATGCCTTCAAACCCTCTCTCTCTCTCCCTCTCATGCACTCAAACCCTCCCTCTCTCACGCCCTCAAACCCTTCCTCTCACTCTCATGCCCTCAAACTCTCTCTCTCCCATGCCCTCTTACCCTCCATCTCACTCTCACACCCTCAAACCTCTTTCTCGCTTTCTCTCTCTCATGCCCACAAACCCGCCCTCTCACTCTCACGCCCTCAAGCACTCTCTCTCTCTCATCCTCAAACCCTCTCTCTCACGCCCTCAATCCATCTCTCTCTCTTTCTAACGCCCTCAAACCCTCTCACTTTCACATGCCCTCAAACCCTCTCACTCTCTCTCACGCCCTCCAGCCCTCCATCTCTCTCTTTCACACCCTCAACCCCCCTCTCTCTCTCTCTCTCTCATGCGCTCAGTCCCTCTCTTTCACGCATTCGAATCCTCACTCTTTCTCTCTCACACCTTCCAACTAACTGTCTCACTCTCATGACTTCAAATCGTCTCTCTCTCTCTCACACGCTCTCAAACACTCTCTCTCACCCCCTCTAACTCTGTCCCTCTCTTTCAAGCCTTCAAACTCTCTCTCTGCCCCTCGCCCTGAAAACCTCACTCTCTCACACCCTTAAAGCCTTTCTCTTTCTATCTCATGCCCTCAATTCTTCTTTCTTTCTCTAATGCCCTTAAACTCTCTCTCACTCTCATGCCCTCAAACCCTCTGTCACTCTCTCTCTTGTCCTCAAACCCTCCCTCAAACATGCCCTCAAACCCTCTCTCTCACTCTCACGCCCAAACCCCCCTCTCTCGCTTTCACGCCATGAAGCCCTCGCTCACACGTCCTCAAATTCTCTCTTTCCTTCTCACGCCCTGAAATGCTCTCGCTTTCACCATCAAATCCTCTCTCTCTCTCTCTCTTTCTCTCTCTCTATATTTCTCTCTGACGCCCTCAAACTGTCACTCTCTCTCACTTTTTTTCAGGTCCTCCAACCCTCTCCCTCACTCTTAGGCCCTGAAACACTCTCTCTCAAGCCTTAAAACCCTTTCTCTCTCTCTCTCTCGCCCTCAAACCCCCTCTCTCAACTCCTCAAAACATCTCTCTCTCTCGTGCCTAAGAAACCTCTCTCTCTCACACCCTCAAAACCTGTCTGTCTGTCTGTCTCTCTCTCTGACATTAAACCATCTCTCTCTGACACCCTCAAATCCTCTCTCTCTCTCTCTGATGCCCTCAAACCCTCACTCTCTCTCTCTCATGCCATCCAACCCTCTCCCTCTCTCTCACACCAAGCAACTCTCTCTCTCAAGCCTTCCAACTCTCTATCTCTCTCTCCCACGCCAACAAACCTTGTCTCACTCTCATGCCCTCAAACCCTCTCTCTCTCCCTCTCCCTCTCTCCCTATCATGCCATCAAACCCTCCCTCCCTCATGCCCTCAAACCCTCTCTCTAGCCCACAAACCCTCCCTCTCTCACGCCCTGAAACCCTCTCTCTGTCGATCATGCCCTCCAACCCTGTGCCTCTGTCTCTCAAGCCCTCAAACCCTCTCTCCCTCTCTCTCAAGCCCTCAAACCCTCCCTCTCTCTCTCTCGCCATTAAACCCCCTCTCTCTGACGCCCTCAAATCCTCTCTCTCTCTCTGACGCCCTCAAACCCTCACTCTCTCTCTCATACCATCCAACCCTCTCCCTCTCTCTCACCCCCTGCAACTCTCTCTCTCTCTCTCAAGCCTTCAAACTCTCTATCTCTCTCTCCCACGCCTACAAACCCTCACTCTCTCATATGACCTCAAACCCTTTCTCTCTATCTCACACCCTCCAACCCTCCGTCTTTCTCTTTCACACCTTCAAACCCTCTCTCTCTCTCTCACGCCCTCATACTGTCTCCTTCTCTCTTACGGCCTTAAACCCTCGCTCTCTCTCATGCCCTCAAACTGTCTACCTCTCCCTCTCTCTCTCATGCCCTCGAACCCTCTCTCTCTGTCTCATGGCCTCAATTCCTCTCTCTCTCATGGCCTCAAATCCTCTCTCTCTCTCTCTCACCCGCTCTAACTCTGTCCCTCTCTTTCAAGCCTTCAAACTCTCTCTCTCTCCCTCAGTCTAAAAACCTCTCCCTCTCATGCTCTCAAACCCTCTCTCTCTCATGCCCTCAATCCTTCTCTCTTTCACTTACGCCCTCCAACACTGTGCCTCTCTCTCAAGCCCTCAAACTGCCTACCTCTACCTCTCTCTCTCATGCCCTGGAAATCCTCTCTTTCTCTCTCTCTCACCCCCTTCAACTGTCCCTCTCTTTCAAGCCTTCAAACACAGTCTCTGTCCCTCACCTTGAAAACCTCTCTCTCTCTCTCACACCCTCAATCCTTCACTCTTTCTATCTCATGCCCTCAATCCCTCTCTCTTTCTCTCATGCCCTGACACGCTCTCTCACGCCGTCAAATTGTCCCTCTCTCTCTCTCTCACCATTAAACCCTCTCTGTTTCTCTCACACCCTCAAACCGTCCCCCTCTCTCTTACAGCATTAAACCCTCGCTCTCTGTCTCTCTCATGCCCTCAGTCCCTCACTCTTACGTCTTCCGACCCTCTGCCTCTCTCTCATGACTTCAAACTGTCTCTCTCTTTCTCACGACCGCAAACCCTCTCTCTCTCATGCTCTCATGCGATATATATCTCTCTCTCTCATGCCCACAAACCCTCTCTCTCTCTCTTTCTCATGCCCTCAAACCCTCTCACTGTCTCTCACGCCCTCAAATCCTCGCTCTCTCTCTCTCACGCCCTCGAACCTTGTGCCCTCTCTCCCCTGCCCTCCAAACGTCTCTCTTTCTCAAGCCCTCAAACCCTGTCTCTCTCTCTCTCCCTCATGCCTGGAAAGGCTCTCTCTCTCTCTCCCCATCAAATCCTCCCTCTCTCATGCCCTCTTACCCTCCCTCTCACTCTCACGCCCTCAAACCCTCTTTCTCTCTCACTGTCTCTCACACGCCCTCAAACCCTCCCTCTCTCACGCCCTCATACCCTCTCTCTCTCGCGCTGTCAAACACTGTCTCTCTCTCTCACATCCTCAAACCATCTCTCTCTCACGCCCACAAACTTTCCCCCCCTCTCTCTCGCGCCCTCAAACCGATTCTCTCATGCCTTCAATCCCTCTCTCTCTCTCATGCCCTCGAACCCTCTCTCTCGCTCTCTCTCTTAAGCCTTCCAACTCTCTCTCTCTCATGCCCTCAAACCGTGTCTCTCTCATCACACTCTGAAACCCTCTCTCTCACGTCCTCAAAACCTTTCTATCACACCCTCAAACCCTCTCTTTTTCTATCACACCCTCCAACCCTGTGCCTCAATCTCTCCATCCCTCAAACACACTCTCTCTCTCAAGCCCTCAAACCCTCCCCCTCTCTCACTATTAAACCCTCTCCCTCTGATGCCCTCAAATCCTCTTTCTCACGCCCTCCAACCCTCTCGCTCTCCCTCACACTCTGACATTCTCTCTATCGAGCATTCAAACCCTCTCTCTGTCCCACACACACAAACACTCTCTCTCTCTGACGCCCTCAAACTCTCACTCTCTCTCACGCCCTGCAACCCTCCGTCTCTGTTTCACACCCTCAAACCGTCTCTCTCTTTCATGCCCTCAAAACCTCTTTCTGTCTCTAAAACCCTCAAATCCTCTCTCTCATGCCTGTCAACCCTGTGCCCCTCTCTCACTACCACCCTCAAAACTTCTCTCTCTCACGTCCTCAAATCCTCTCTTTCCCTTTAACACCCTCAAACCCTCCCCCTCTCACCCTCAAATCCCCTCTCTTTTTCTCTCTCTCTCACACCTCACCCCTCTCTCACTGTAACACACACCAGCCCTCACCTCTTTCTCCCTCTCATACACTTACTCTCTCTCTCTCTCCCTCTCTCACACAGAACCTCACCCACTCTCTCTCAGACACGTGCCCTCTCTCTCCATCCCTTCTCTCCCTTTCTTCTCTGCCACTCTTGCTCTTCTCTCTCTCTCACTCCTGCCTCTATCTCTATCTCCTCTCGCTCTCTCTCTCTTCTCTCTCCCTCCCTCTCTCAATATCTCTCTCTTCTCTCTCCCTCTCTCTCTCTCACGCCCTCAAAACCCCACTCTCTCTCATGCCCTCAAACCTCCTCTCTCTCTCATGCCCTCATACCTACTCTCGCTCTCTCTTGCCCTCAGACCCTCTCTCTCTCACACACATGCCCCCTCGCTCTCTCTCCCCTTTCTCTCTCTCACTTCTCTCTGTCTCTCTCTTCCTTCTCTCTTCTCCCTACCTCTCCCTCTCTCTCACACCTGAAACTCTCCCTCTCTCTTTCAATCCTTCAAACCCTCTCTCTCTCTCTCTCCCATGCCCACAAACCCTCTCTCTCTGATGCCCTCAAACCCTCACACTCTCTCTCACACCCTCCAAACCTCCATCTCTCTCTTTCACATCCTCAAACCCTATCTCTCTCTCTCTCTCACGCCCTCAAACCATCTCTCTCTCACACTCTCAAACCGTCTCTCTTTCTCTCATGCCCTCAAATCATCTCCCTCTCTCTTGCGGCCTTTAGTCCTCACTCTCTCATGTCCTCAGTCCCTCCCTCACCCCTTCCGACCCTCTGATTCTCTCTCATGTATTCAATCTGTCTCTCTCTCTCTCTCTCACGGCCTCAAACCCTCTCTTTCTCATGCCCTCATGCCATATCTCTCTCTCTCTCATGCCCTCCAAACCTGCCTCTCTCTCTCACACCCTCAAAACCTCTCTATCTCACACCCTCAAAACTTCACTCTCTCTCTCATGCACTCAAACCCTCTCTCTTTCCCTCACGGCCTCAAACCCTCCTCTCTCTCATGCCCTCAAACCCTCTCTCATGCTCCCAAACCCTCCCTCTGTCTCTCACGTCCTCAAACCCTCTCTCTCCCTCACGCCCTCGAACCCTGTGCCCCTCTCTCTCCCACCCTCAAAACTTCTCTCTCTCTCTCTCTCAAGCCCTCAAATCCTCTCTCTCGCTCTCTCATGCCTGGAAATGCTCTCTCTCTCTCACCATCAAATCCTCTCTCTCTCATGCCCTCAAACCCTCTCCCTCTCTCAGGCCCTCTCAGCCTCACTCTCATGCCCTCAAACACTCTCCCTCTCTCATGCGCTCTTACCCGCCCTCTCACGCTCTCAAACCCTCTCTCTCTCATGTCCTCAAACTCTCTCTCACGCCCTCAAACCATCTCTCTCTCCCCCGCCCTCAAACCCTCTCTCTCTCTCCTGCCCTCAAACCCTCTCTCTCTCTCTCTCTCTCGCTCAGGCCCACAAAACCTCCCTCTCTCTCTCACCCCCTCAAAAGTCTCCCTCTCTCATGGCCTTAAACCCTCTCTCTCTCTTTCTCATGCTTTCTAGTCCCCTCACTCTCATGACCTCAAACATCCCCTCTCTCTCTCACGCCCTCCATCCCTTTGTCTCTCTCTCTCTCACGCCCTCCATCCCTTTGTCTCTCTCTCTCTCCCTCACACCCTCAACCTCTCTCTCTCACACCCTCAACCTCTCTCTCTCTCAGCCTCAAACTCTCTCTTTCTCACAGCCTCAAACCCTCTCTCTATCATGCTCTCAAAACCTCTCTCTCTCATGCCCTCAAAAGCTCTCTCTGTCTCTCACGCCCTCAAATCCTCTCTCTCTCATGCCCTCGAACCATTTGCCCCTATCAAGCCCTCAAAACTCCTCTCTCTCTCTCAAGCCTGCAAACCTTCTATCTCTCCCATGCCCTCAAACTCTCTCTGTCTCATGGCCTTTAACCCTCCCTCTCTTTCTCAAGCCTCAAACCCTCTCTGACGCCTTCAAAACCTCTCTCTCTCGGGTCCTTCAACCCTCTCCCTTTCTCTCACGCCGTCAAACCCTCACTCTCTCAAGCCTTCAAAACCTATATCTCTCTCTCTCGCCCTTAAACCTCTGTCTCTCAGGCCCTCAAACACTTTGTCTCTCTCTCTCTCTCTCACTCTCTCTCACACCATCAAGCCTTTGCTCTCACGTTCAGGCCCTCAAACCCTCTCTCTCTCTCATGCCCTCAAACCATCTCTCTCTCTCCCCCTTTCTCTCTCATGCCCGCAAACCCTCCCTCTCTCATGCCCTCAAACCCTCTCTCACTCTCACACGTCCTCCAACCCTCTGTCTCTCTTTCTCACACCCTTAAACCCTCTCTCTGTCTCTCTCCCGCTCTCAAACCCCCTCTCGCTCTCTCCCACCGTCAAACCCTCTCTCTCTCTCCCGCCCTCAAAACCTCTCTCTTTCTCTCAAGCCCACAAACCCCCTCTCTCTATCTCTCTCTCTCTCATGCCCTGAAATGTTCTCTCTCTCTCTCGCCATCAATCCTCTCCCTCTCATGCCCTCATACCCTGTCCCTCTCTCATGCCCTCTTACTCTCCCTCTCACTCTCATGCCTTCAAACCCTCACTCTCTCTCTCTCTCTCTCTCTCACACGCACTCAAACCCTCCCTCTCTCATGCCCTTAAACCCTTCCTCTCACTCTCATGCCCTAAAACTCTCTCTCTCTCATGCCCTCAAACCATCTCTCTCTCCCCCTCTCTCATTCTCACACCCTCAAACCCTCTATCTCTGTCTATCTCACACTCTCAAACCCTCCGTCTCTCCCGCCCTGAAACCACCTCTCTCTCTCACACTCTCAAACCCTCTCTCTCTCCCGCCCTGAAACCCTCTCTCTCTCCCCCATCCTGAAACCCTCTCTCTCTCTCCCATCCTGAAACCCTCTCTCTTTCTCCTGCCCTCATATCCTCTCCCTCTCTCCCGCCCTCAAACCCTCTCTCTCTCTCCCGCCCTCAAACCCTCTCTCTCACTCCCGCCCTCAAACCCTCTCTCTCTCTCCCGCCCTCAAACCCTCTCTCTCTCTCCCGCCCTCAAACCCTCTCTCTCTCCCGCCCTCAAACCCTCTCTCTCTCTCTCCCGCCCTCAAACCCTCTCTCTCCCGCCCTCAAACCCTCTCTCTCTCTCCCGCCCTCAAACTCTCTCTCTCCCGCCCTCAAAACCTCTCTCTCTCTCCCGCCCTCAAAACCTCTCTCTTTCTCTTTCATGCCCTCAAACCCTCTCTCTCTATCTCTCTCTCTCTCTCTCTCTCTCTCCCACGCCTTCAAACCCTCTATCTCTCTCTCTCACACCCAAACTCCCTCTCTCTTCAGGGCTTTCACGCCCTGAAGCCCTCTCTATCATGCCAGCAAATCCTCTCTTTCTCACACCCTCAAACCCTGTCTCTCTGATGCACTCAAACCCTCACTCTCTGTCTCTCTCTCTCATGTCCTCCAACGTCTCCATCTCTCTTATGTCCTGAAACACACTCTTTCAAGCCTTCAAACCCTCTATCTCTACCTCTCACCCTCAAATCCCCTCTCTCTCTCACCCCCTCAAACCTTCTCTCTCTCTCATGCCCACAAAACCTCTCTCTCCCTCTCACGCCCACCAACCCTCTGTTTCTCTCTCTCTCACGGCCTCAAACCCTCCCTCCCTCATGCCCTCAGACAATATCTCTCTATCTCTCACGCCCACGAACATTCTCTCTCACACACCCTCCAATCCACTCTCTTTCATGCCATCAAATACTCTCTCTCTCTCTCACTCCCTCGAACACTGTGCCCCTCTCTCTCTCAAGCCCACAAATCCTCTCTCTCTCTCTCTCTCTCTCTCTCACACCCTGAAATGCTCTCTCTCTCTCTCTCTCTCGCCATCAAATCCTCTCCCTCTCATGCCCGCAAACCGTGACCCTCCCTCATGCCCTCTTACCCTCCCTCTCACTCTCATGCCTTCAAACCCTCTCTCTCTCTCTCCCTCTCACGCCCTCAAACCCTTCCTCTCACTCTCATGCCCTCAAACTCTCTCTCTCCCATGCCCTCTTACCCTCCATCTCACTCTCACACCCTCAAACCTCTTTCTCGCTTTCTCTCTCTCATGCCCACAAACCCGCCCTCTCACTCTCACGCCCTCAAGCACTCTCTCTCTCTCATCCTCAAACCCTCTCTCTCACGCCCTCAATCCATCCCTCTCTCTTTCTAACGCCCTCAAACTCTCTCACTTTCACATGCCCTCAAACCCTCTCTCTCTCTCATGCCCTCCAGCTCTCCATCTCTCTCTTTCACACCCTCAACCCCCCTCTCTCTCTCTCTCTCATGCGCTCAGTCCCTCTCTTTCACGCATTCGAATCCTCACTCTTTCTCTCTCACACCTTCCAACTAACTGTCTCACTCTCATGACTTCAAACCGTCTCTCTCTCTCTCACACGCTCTCAAACACTCTCTCTCACCCCCTCTAACTCTGTCCCTCTCTTTCAAGCCTTCAAACTCTCTCTCTGCCCCTCGCCCTGAAAACCTCACTCTCTCACACCCTTAAAGCCTTTCTCTTTCTATCTCATGCCCTCAATTCTTCTTTCTTTCTCTAATGCCCTTAAACTCTCTCTCACTCTCATGCCCTCAAACCCTCTGTCACTCTCTCTCTTGTCCTCAAACCCTCCCTCAAACATGCCCTCAAACCCTCTCTCTCACTCTCACGCCCAAACCCCCCTCTCGCTTTCACGCCATGAAGCCCTCGCTCACACGTCCTCAAATTCTCTCTTTCCTTCTCACGCCCTGAAATGCTCTCGCTTTCACCATCAAATCCTCTCTCTCTCTCTCTCTTTCTCTCTCTCTATATTTCTCTCTGACGCCCTCAAACTGTCACTCTCTCTCACTTTTTTTCAGGTCCTCCAACCCTCTCCCTCACTCTCAGGCCCTGAAACACTCTCTCTCAAGCCTTAAAACCCTTTCTCTCTCTCTCTCTCGCCCTCAAACCCCCTCTCTCAACTCCTCAAAACATCTCTCTCTCTCGTGCCTAAGAAACCTCTCTCTCTCTCACACCCTCAAAACCTGTCTGTCTGTCTGTCTCTCTCTCTGACATTAAACCATCTCTCTCTGATGCCCTCAAATCCTCTCTCTCTCTCTGACGCCCTCAAACCCTCACTCTCTCTCTCTCTCACGCCATCCAACCCTCTCCCTCTCTCTCACACCCAGCAACTCTCTCTCTCAAGCCTTCAAACTCTCTATCTCTCTCTCCCACGCCAACAAACCTTGTCTCACTCTCATGCCCTCAAAACCTCTCTCTCTCCCTCTCCCTCTCTCCCTATCACGCCATCAAACCCTCCCTCCCTCATGCCCTCAAACCCTCTCTCTATCTCTCTCCCCAAAAAACCCTCCCTCTCTCACGCCCTGAAACCCTCTCTCTGTCTATCACGCCCTCCAACCCTGTGCCTCTGTCTCTCAAGCCCTCAAACCCTCTCTCCCTCTCTCTCAAGCCCTCAAAACCTCCCTCTCTCTCTCTCTCTCTCGCCATTAAACCCTCTCTCTCTGACGCCCTCAAATCCTCTCCCTCTTTCTGACGCCCTCAAACCCTCACTCTCTCTCTCATACCATCCAACGCTCTCCCTCTCTCTCATACCATCCAACACTCTCCCTCTCTCTCACCCCCTGCAACTCTCTCTCTCTCTCTCTCTCAAGCCTTCAAACTCTCCATCTCTCTCTCCCACGCCTACAAACCCTCACTCTCTCATATGACCTCAAACCCTTTCTCTCTATCTCACACCCTCCAACCCTCCGTCTTTCTCTTTCACACCTTCAAACCCTCTCTCTCTCTCTCACGCCCTCATACTGTCTCCTTCTATCTTACGGCCTTAAACCCTCGCTCTCTCTCATGCCCTCAAACTGTCTACCTCTCCCTCTCTCTCTCATGCCCTCGAACCCTCTCTCTCTCTCTCTCATGGCCTCAATTCCTCTCTCTCTCATGGCCTCAAATCCTCTCTCTCTCGTGGCCTCAAATCCTCTCTCTCTCTCTCACCCCTCTAACTCTGTCTCTCTTTCAAGCCTTCAAACTCTCTCTCTCTCCCTCAGTCTAAAAACCTCTCCCTCTCATGCTCTCAAACCCTCTCTCTCTCATGCCCTCAATCCTTCTCTCTTTCACTTACACCCTCCAACACTGTGCCTCTCTCTCAAGCCCTCAAACTGTCTACCTCTACCTCTCTCTCTCTCATGCCCTGGAACCCTCTCTCTCTCTCTCACCCCCTTCAAATGTCCCTCTCTTTCAAGACTTCAAACACAGTCTCTGTCCCTCACCTTGAAAACCTCTCTCTCTCTCACACCCTCAATTCTTCACTCTTTCTATCTCACGCCCTCAATCCCTCTCTCTTTCTCTCATGCCCTGACACGCTCTCTCACGCCGTCAAACTGTCTCTCTCTCTCACTCTCAAACACTCTCTCTCCCTCAAACCCACAAACCCTCTCTTTCCCTCTCTCACACCCTCAAATCCTCTCCCTCTCTCAATTCATCTTACCCTCCCTCTCACTCTCACACCCTCAAACCCTCTCTCTATCTCTCACACCCTCAAAGCCTCACTCTCTCACGCCCTCAAACCCTCTCCTACGCCCTCAAACTCTCTCTTTCTCTGTCTGAGGTCCTCCAACCCTCTCCCTCTCTCTCTCAAGCCTTCAAAGCCTCTATCTCTGTCTCTCACCCTCAAACCTCATGCCCTCAAACACTTTATCTCTCTCTCATGCCATCAAGCCTTTGCTCTCACTCTCAGGCCCTCAACCCCTCTCTCTCTCTCTCTCTCTCTTTCTCTCACGTCCTCAAAACGTCTATCTCTCTCTCTCTCTCTCTCTCATGCGTTCCATCACTCCCTCTCTCTCTCATGCCCTCCAACCCTCTCTCTCTTTCTCGCTCAAGCCTTCCAACCCTCTGTTTCTCTCTCATGCCCTCAAACTGTCACTCTCTCTCACACACTCATACACGACCTCTCTCACACCCTCAAACCCTCTCTCTCTCTCTCTCTCAAGGCCTCAATTCCTCTCTCTCTCATGGCCTCAAATCCTCTCTCTCCCTCTCTCACACCCTCAAACCCTCCCTCTCTCATGCACCCAAACCCTCTCCTACGCCCTTAAACTATCTCTCTCTCTCTCTGTCTCAGGTCCTCAAAACCCTCTCCCGCTCTCTGTCAAGCCTTCAAAACATCTATCTCTGTCTCTGGCCCTCAAAGCTCTCTCTCTCTCATGCCCTCAAACACTTTATATCTCTTTCTCACACCATCAAGCCTTTGCTCTCACTCTCAGGCCCACAAATCCTCTCTCTCTCACTCTCTCTCTCACGCCCTCAAACTGTCTATATCTCTAGCTCTCTCCCTCCCTCTCTCTCTCTCAAGCCTTCCACCACTCGCTCTCTCTCTCATGCCCTTGAACCCTGTCTTTCTCTCTTTCTCGCTCAAGCCTTCCAACCCTCTGACTCTCATGCCCTCAAACCGTCTCTCTCTCACACACTCATACACTACCTCTCTCTCACCCTCAAACCATCTCTCTCTCTCTCATGCCCTCAAATCCTCTCTCTCTCTCTCACCCGCTCTAACTCTGTCCCTCTCTTTCAAACCTTCAAACTCTCTCTCTCTCCCTTGCCCTAAAAACGTCTCCCTCTCGTGCTCTCAAACCCTCTCTCTTTCTCATGCCCTCAATCCCTCTCTCTGTCTCTCACGCCCTCCAACACTGTGCCTCTCTCTCTCAAGCCCTCAAACCCTCTCTCTCTCACGTCCTGAAATGCTCTCTATCTCCCGCCATCAAATCCTATCTCTCTCAGGCCCTCAAACCCTCTCTTTCTCTCTCTCACGCCCACAAACCCTCTTTCTCTCTCTCTCACGTTCTCATACCCTGTGCCTCTCTCTCAAGCCCTCAAACCCTCTCTCCCTCTCTCTCAAGCCCTCAAACCCTCTCTCTTTCTCTCATGCCCTCAAACCGTCTATATCTTTCTCTCTCTCATGCCTTCCATCACTCACTCTCTCTCATGCCCTCAAACCCTCTCTCTCTCTCTCTCTTTCTCTCTCAAGCCTTCCAACCCTCTGTCTCTCTCTCTCATGCGCTCAAATCGTCTCTCTCTCACACACTCATACACTACCTCTCTCATACCCTCAAACCCTCTCTCCCGCTCATGCCCTCAAATCCTCTCTCTCTATCTCTCTCTTACCTGCTCTAACTCTGTCCCTCTCTTTCAAGCCTTCAAACTCTCTCTCTCTCCCTCACTCTAAAAACCTCTCCCTCTCATGCTCTCAAACCCTCTCTCTCTCTCATGCCCTCAATCCCTCTCTCTTTCTCTCACACCCTCCAACACTGTGCCTCTCTCTTCAAGCCCTCAAACCCTCTCTCTCTCACGTCCTGAAACTCTCTCTCTCTCTCTCTCTCTCTCTCTCTCTCGCCATCAGATCCTCTCTCTCTCAGGCCCTCAAACCCTCTCCCTCTCTCTCTCTCTCTCTCTCTCTCTCTCACACACACCCTCAAACCCTCCCTCGCTCATGCCCACAAACCTCTCTCTCTCTCACGCCCACAAACACCCCTCTCTAACACCCTCACACCCTCTCTCCCACGTTCTCATACCCTGTGCCTCTCTCCCAAGCTGTCAAACACACTCTCCCTCTCTCGCAAGCCCTCAAACCCTCCCTCTCTCTCTCTCACCATTAAACCCTTTCTCTCTGATGCCCTCAAATCCTTTCTCTCTCTCTGATGCCCTCAAACCCTCACTCTCTCTCACGCCATCCAACCCTCTCCCTCTCTCTCACCCCCTGCAACTCTCTTTCTCTCTCCCTCGCCTACAAACCCTTACTCTCAAACATGCCCTCAAACCCTTTCTCTCTCTCTCACGCCCTCCAACCCTCCGTCTTTCTCTTTCAACCTTCAAACCCTCTCTCTCTCTCTCTCTCACGCCCTCATACTGTCTCACTGTCTCCTTCTCTCTTACGGTCTTAAACCCTCACTCTCTCTCACCCTTCTCTTTCAATCCTTCAAACCCTCTATCTGTCCCTCACCCTGAAAACCTCTCTCTCTCACACTCAAACCCTCACTCTTTCTATCTCATGCCCTCAATCACTCTCTCTTTCTCTCATGCCCTGAAACATTCTCTCACGCCCTCAAACCATCCCTCTCTCACACTCTGAAACACTCTCTCTCCCTCAAACCCACAAACCCTCTCTCTCCCTCTCTCAATTCATCTTACCCTCCCTCTCACTCTCACACCCTCAAACCCTCTCACGATCTCTCACACCCTCAAACCCTCCCTCTCTCATGCCCTCAAAGCCTCTCCTACGCCCTCAAACTCTCTCTCTGTCTCAGGTCCTCCAACCCTCTCCCTCTCTCTCTCAAGCCTTCAAAACCTCTATCTCTGTCTCTCGCCCTCAAACCTCTCTCTCTCATGCCCTCAAACACTTTATCTCTCTCTCTCACGCCATCAAGCCTTTGCTCTCATTCTCAGACCCTCAACCCCTCTCTTCTTTCTCTCAGGCCCTCAAACCGTCTCTCTCTCTCTATCTCTCTCTCTCATGCCTTCCATCACTCCCTCTCTCTCCCATGTCCTCCAACCCTCTCTCTTTCTCTCTCAAGCCTTCCAACCCTCTGTCTCCCTTTCATGCCCTCAAACTGTCTCTCTCTCTCTCACACACTCATACACTATCTTTCTCACACCCTCAAACCCTATCTCTCTCTCTCATGGCCTCAAGTCCTCTCTCTCTCTCACCCGCTCTAACTCTGTCCCTCTCTTTCTCTCCCTCACCCTAAAAACCATTCCCTCTCATGCTCTCAAACCCTCTCTCTCTCTCCTATGTCCTCAATCCCTCTCTCTTTCTCTCACGCCCTCCAACACTGTGCCTCTCTCTGTCAAGCCCCAAACCCTCAAACCCGCTCTCTCTCACGTCCTGATATGCTCTCTCTCTCTCTCTCTCGCGCCATCAAATCCTCTCTCTCTCACGCCCACAAACCCTACCTCTCTCACGCCCTCAAACCCACTCTCTCTCTCACGTTCTCATACCCTGTGCCTCTCTCTGATGCCCTCAAATCCACTCTCTCTCTCTGACACCCTCAAACCCTCACTCTCTCACATGCCCTCAAAGCCTCTCTCTCTCTCTCACGCCCTCCAACCCTCCGTCTTTCTCTTGCACACCTTCAAACCCCCTCTCTCTCTCTCACGCCCTCATACTGTCTCCTTCTCTCTTACGGCCTTAAACCCTCGCTCTCTCTCATGCCCTCAAACCGTCTATCTCACCCTCTCATGCCCTCGAACCCTCTCTCGCTCTCTCACCCCCTTCAACTGTCCCTCTCTTTCAAGCCTTCAAACTCTCTCTCTGTCCCTCACCCTGAAAACTTCTCTCTCACACCCTCAAACCCTCACTCTTTCTATCTCATGCCCGCGATCCCTCTCTCTTTCTCTCACGCCCTGAAACGCTCTCTCACACCCTCAAACCGTCCATCTCACACTCTCAAACACTCTCTCCCTCAAACCCACAAACCATCTCTCTCCCTCACTCACACCTTCATATCCTCTCCCTCTCTCAATTCATCTTACCCTCCCTCTCACTCTCACATCCTCAAACCCTCTCTCTATCTCTCACACCCTCAAACCCTCCCTCTCTCACGCCCTCAAAACCTCTCCTACGCCCTCAAACTCTCTCTCTCCCTGTCTCAGGTCCTCCAACCCTCTCCCTCTCTCTCTCAAGCCTTCAAAACATCTGTCTCTGTCTCTCGCCCTCAAACCTCTCTCTCTCATGCCCTCAAACACTTTCTCTCTCTCACACCATCAAGCCTTTGCTCTCACTCTCAGTCCCTCAACCCCTCTCTCTCTCTCATGTCCTCAAACCATCTATCTCTCTCTCTCTCTCTCTCAAGTTTCCATCACTCCCTCTCTTTCTCATGCCCTCGAACCCTCTCTCTCTCTGACACACTCATACACTACCTCTCTCACACCCTCAAACCCTCTCTCTCTCTCTCATGCCCTCAAATCTTCTCTCTCCCCCAATCTAACTCTGTCCCTCTCTTTCAAGCCTTCAAACTCTCTCTCCCTCGCCCTAAAAACCTCTCCCTCTCATGCTCTCAAACCCTCTCTCTCTCTCATGCCCTCAATCCCTCTCTCTGTCTCTCACGCCCTCCAACACTGGGCCTCTCTCTCTCAAGCCCTCAAACCCTCCCTCTCTCATGTCCTGAAATGATCTCTCTATCTCTCTCTCTCTCTCTCTCTCGCCATCAAATCCTCTCTCTCTCAGGCCCTCAACCCCTCTTTCTCTCTCTCTCACACACGCCCTCAAACCCTCCCCCCTCATGCCCTCAAACCCTCTCTCTCTCTCTCTCACGCCCACAAACCCTCTTTCTCTCTCTCTCTCTCTCATGTTCTCAAACCCTCTCCCTCTCTCTCAAGCCCTCAATCCCTCTCTCTCTTTCTCTCATGCCCTCAAACCGTCTATATCTTTCTCTCTCTCTCTCTCTCATGCCTTCCATCACTCACTCTCTCTCTCATGCCCTCAAACCGTCTATCTCTCTCTCTCTCTCTCTCTCTTTCTCTCTCAAGCCTGACAACCTTCTGTCTCTCTCTCACATCCTCAAACCCCCTCTCTCTCTGACGCCCTCAAATCCTCTCTCCCCCTCTGATGCCCTCAAACCCTCACTCTCTCTCTCACGCCATCCAACCCTCTCCCTCTCTCTCACCCCCTGCAACTCTGTCTCTCTCTCTTAAGCCTTCAAACTCTCTATCTCTCTCTCCCACACCTACAAATCCTCACTCTCTCACATGCCCTGAAACCCTTTCTCTCTCTCTCACGCCCTCCAAACCTCCGTCTTTCTCTTTCAACCTTCAAACCCTCTCTCTCTCTCTCTCACTCCCTCATACTGTCTCCTTCTCTCTTACGGCCTTAAACCCTCGCACTCTCTCATGCCCTCGAACCCGCTCTCTCTCTCTCAGCCCCTTCAACTGTCCCTCTCTTTCAAGCCTTCAAACTCTCTCTCTGTCCCTCACCCTGAAAACTTCTCTGTCACACCCTCAAACCCTCACTCTTTCTTTCTCACGCCCTCAATCCCACTCTCTCTCTCACGCCCTGAAACGCTCTCTAACACCCTGAAACCATCCCTCTCTCACACTCTCAAACACTCTCTCTTCCTCAAACTCACAAACCCTCTCTCTCCCTCACTCACACCCTCAAATCCTCTCCCTCTCTCAATGCATTTTACACTCCCACTCATTCTCACACGCTCAAACCCTCCCTCTATTTCTCAAACCTCTCTCTCTCATGCCCTCAAATACTTTATCTCTATCTCTCAAGCCATCAAGCCTCTGCTGTCACTCTCAGGCCCTCAACTCCCCCCTCTCTCTCTCTCTCACGCCCTCAAACCATCTATCTCTCTCTCTCTCTCTCACATGCTTTCCATTACTCCCTCTCTCTCTCATGCCCTCGAACCCTCTTTCTCTCTCTCTCTCTCTCTCAAGCCTTCCAACCCTTTGACTCTCTCTCATGCCCTCAAACCATCTCTCGCTCTCACACACTCATACACTACCTCTCTCACACCCTCAAACCCTCTCTCTCTCTCATGCCCTCAAATCCTTTCTTTCTCACCCACTCTAACTCTGTCCCTCTCTTTCAAGCCTTCAAACTTTCTCTCTCTCCCTCCCCCTAAAAACCTCTCCCTCTCATGCTCACAAACCCTCTCTCTCTCTCATGCCCTCAATCCCTCTCTCTCTCTCTCTCTCTCGCCATCAAATCCTCTCTCTCTCAGGCCCTCAAACCCCCACCTCTCTCTCTCTCACACACACACGCCCACAAACCCTCCCTCCCTCTTGCCCTCAAACACTCACTCTCTCTCATGTTCTCATACCCTGTGCCTCTCTCTGAAGCCCTCAAACCCTCTCTCCCCCTCTCTCAAGCCGTCAAACCCTCCCTCTCTCTCTCTCTCTCACCATTAAACCCTCTCTCTCTGACGCCCTCAAAGCCTCTCTCTTTGAAGCCTTCAAACCCTCACTCTCACTCTCACGCCCTCCAACCCTCTGTCTTTCACTTTCACACCTTCAAACCCTCTCTCTCTCTCTCACGCCCTCATACTGTCTCCTCTCTTACGGCCTTAAACCCTCGCTCTCTCTCATGCCCTCAAACCATCTATCTCGCCCTCTCTCTCTCTCATGCCCTCGAACCCTCTCTCTCTCTCACCACCTTCAACTGTCCCTCTTTTACAAGCCTTCAAACTCTCTCTCTGTCCCTCACCCTGAAAACTTCTCTCTCACACCCTCAAACCCTCACTCTTTCTATCTCACGCCCACAATCCCTCTCTCTTTCTCTCACACCCTGAAACGCTCTCTCACGCCCTCAAACCGTCCCTCTCTCACACAGTCAAACACTCTCTCTCCCTCAAACCCACAAACCCTCTCTCCCTCACTCACACCCTCAAATCCTCTCCCTCTCTCAATTCATCTTACCCTCCCACTCACTCTCACACCCTCAAACACTCTCTCTCTCACACCCTCAAACCCTCCCTCTCTCACGCCCTCAAATCCTCTCCTATGCCCTCAAATTCTCTCTCTTACTCCCTGTCTCAGATCCTCCAACCCTCTCCCTCTCTCTCTCAAGCCTTCAAAGGCTCTATCTCTGTCTCTCACCCTCAAACCTCTCTCTCTCGCCCTCAAACATTTTATCTCTCTCTCACACGCCATCAATCCATTACTCTCACTCTCAGGCCCTCAAACCCTCTCTCTCTCTCTCACGTCCTCAAACCGTCTATCTCTCTCTCTCTCTCTCTCTCTCTCTCTCTCATGCTTCCCATCACTCGCTCTCTTTCTCATGCCCTCGAACCCTCTCTCTCTCTCTCTCTCTCTCTTTCTCTCTCTCTCTCGCCATCAAACCGTCTCTCTCTGATGCCCTCAAACCCTCTCCCCCTCTCCCTCTCTCTCTCTCACACACGCCCACAAACCCTCCCTCTCTCACACCTTCAAACCCTCTCTCTCTCTCTTACGTTCTCATACCCTGTGCCTCTGTCTGAAGCCCTCAAACCCTCTCTCTCTCACCATGAAACCCTCTCTCTCTGACGCCCTCAAACCCTCTCTCTCTCTCTCTCTCTCTCACACACGCCCACAAACCCTCCCTCTCTCACACCCTCAAACCCTCTCTCTCTCTCTCTCTCTCTCTCTCTCTCACGTTCTCATACCCTGTGCCTCTGGCTGAAGCCCTCAAACCCTCTCTCTCTATCTCTCACACCATGAAACCCACTCTCTCTGACGCCCTCAAACCCTCTCTCTCTCTGATGCCCTCAAACCCACACTCTCTCTCACGCCCTCAAACCCTCTCCCTCTCTCTCACCCTCTGCAACTCTCTCTCTCTCTCTCAAGCCTTCAAACTCTATCTCTCTCTCCCACGCCTACAAACCCTCACTATCTCACATGCCCTCAAACCCTCTCTCTCTGTCTCACGCCCTCCAACCCTCCGTCTTTCTTTTTCACACCTTCAAACCTTCTCTCTCTCTCTCACGCCCTCATACTGTCTCCTTCTCTCTTACGGCCTTAAACCCTCGCTCTCGCTCAAGCCCTCAAACTTTCTATCTCGCACTCTCGCTCTCATGCCATCGAATCCTCTCTCTCTCTCTCACCCCCTTCAACTGTCCCTCTCTTTCAAGCCTTCAAACTCTCTCTCTGTCCCTCACCCTGAAAACTTCTCTCTCACACCCTCAAACCCTCTCCTACACCCTCAAACTCTCTCTCTTTCTCCCTGTCTCAGGTCCTCCAATCCTCTCCCTCTCTCTCTCAAGCCTTCAAAGGCTCTATCTCTGTCTCTCGCCCTCAAACCTCTCTCTCTCATGCCCTCAAACATTTTATATCTCTCTCTCACGCCATCAAGCCATTGCTCTCACTCTCAGGCCCTCAACTCCTCTCTCTCTCTCTCTCTCATGCCCTGAAACCCTCTCTCTTTCTCTCACGCCCTCATACTCTCTCTCACTTTCTATCGCACTCAAACCTCATCACTATCTCATGCCCTCAAAACGTCTCATTTTGTCACACACCTCAAACACTCTCTCTCTCTCTCATGCCCACAAACCCTCTCTTTCTCTCTCAGCCTCAAACCCTCTCTCACTCTCATGCCCTCAAACCCTCTTTCTCTCTCACGCTCTCAAACCCTCTCTCTCTCATGCCCTCAAACTCTTTCTCCCTCATACCCTTAAACCCTCCCTCTCTCTCACGCGTGCCCTCCAACCCTGTGACTCTCTCTCTCAAGCCCTCAAACCCTCTCACCCTCAAGCCCTGAAACCCTCTCTCTCCCTCTCTCATGCCCTCAAATTCTCCGTCTCTCACATGCCTTCCCACCTTGTTACTCTCTCCCTCACGCCCTCAAACCCTCTCTCTCAAGCCTTCAAACCCTCTCTCTCCCTCTCTCATGCCCTCAAATTCTCCCTGTCTTTCATATGCCTTCCAACCCTGTGACTATCTCTCTCATGCCCTCAAACCCTCTCTCTATCAAGCCTTCAAGCCCTCTCTCTCCCTCCCTCAGGCCCTCAAACTCTCTCTCTCTCTCATGCACTCATCCCCTCTCAATCCCACATCCTCAAACCATTTCTCTCTTTCACACCCTCAAACAATCTCTCTCACAGCCTCAGTCCGCCTCTCTGTCTCTCATGCCCTCAAACCCTTACTCTCTCTCTCACACACTGTCAATCCTGCTCTCTCTCTTTCATGCCCTCAAACCCCCTCACTCTCTTGATCTCCAGCCCTCTCACTCTGTCACACCCTCAAACCATTTCTCTCTCTCACGCCCCCAAACCCTCTTATTCTCTCTCACACCCTCCAACACTCATACTCTCATGACCTCAAACCCTCTCTCTATCAAGCCTTCAAGCCCTCTCTCTCCCTCCCTCATGCCCTCAAACACTTACTCTCTCTCTCACACACTGTCAATCCTGATCTCTCTCTTTCACGCCCTCAAACCCCCCCTCTCTCTCTCACGCCCTCAAACTGTCTCTCTCTCTCTCATGGCCTCAATCCCCTCTCTGTCTCTCATGCCCTCAAACCCTTACTGTCTCTCTCACACAGTCAATCCTGTTCTCTCGCTTTCATACCCTCAAACCCTCTCTCCCTCCCTCTCTCACACCGTCCAACCTCAAACTCTCCTCGCATACACACAATCACACACCCTCAATCGCTCTCACTCTCTCTCACGCCACCAAACCCTGTTTTTCTCTCTCACACCGACCAACACTCACGCACTCACATGCCCTCAACCTCCCTCTCTCTCTCGATCTCCAACCCTCTCTCTCTGTCACGCCCTCAAACCATTTCTTTCTCTCACGCTCCCAAACCCTCTTTATCTCTCCCAAAATCCCCAACACTCACACTCTCACGCCCCCAAACCCTCTTATTCTCTCTCACACCCTCCAACACTCATACTCTCCCGCCCTCAACCCCCCTCTCTCTCTCGATCTCCAACCCTCTCGCTCTCGTGCACTCAACCTCTCTCTCTCTCATGCCATCCAACCCTAACTCTCTCTCACGCCCTCAAGCCCTCTCTCTCTCACGTCCTGAAATGCGCTCTCTCTCTCTCTCTCTTTCGCCATCAAACCTTCTCTCTCTGACGCCCTCAAACCCTCTCCCTCTCTCTCTCTCTCTCTCTCACACACACCCACAAACCCTTCCTCTCTCATGTCCTCAAAACCTCTCTCTCTCTCTTGCCCACAATCCCTCTCTCTGTCTCTCATGCCCTCCAACACTGTGCCTCTCTCTCTCAAGCCCTCGAACCCTCAAACCCTCTCTCTCTCACGTCCTGAAATGCTCTCTCTCTCGCCATCAAAACCTCTCTCTCTCAGGCCCTCAAACCCTCTCCCTCTCTCTCTCTCTCTCTCACTCGCACCCTCAAACCCTCCCTCCCTCATGCCCTCAAACCCCCTCTCTCTCTCTCTCACGCCCACAAACCCTCCCTCTCTCACGCCCTCAAACCCTCTTTCTCTCTCTCTCTAACGTTCTCATGCCCTGTGCCTCTCTCTCAAGCCCTCAAACCCTCTCTCCCTCTCTCTGAAGCCCTCAAGCCCTCACTCTCTCTCACCAGTAAACCCTCTCTCTCTGACGCCCTCAAACCCTCACTCGCTCTCTCACACCATCCAACCCTCTCCCTCTCTCTCAAGCCTTCAAACTCTCTGTCTCTCTCTCCCACTCCAACAAACCCTCACACTCTCTCCTGCCCTCAAACCCTCTCTCTCTCTCTCTCACGCCCTCATACTGTCTCCTGCTCTCTTACAGCTTTTAACCCTCGCCCTCTCTCATGCCCTCGAACCCTCTCTCTCTCACCCCCTTCAACTGTCCCTCTCTTTCAAGCCTTCAAACTCTCTCTCTGTTCCTCACCCTGAAAACCTCTCTCTCACACCCTCGAACCCTCACTCTTTCTTTCTCACGCCCTCAATCCCATTCTCTTTCTCTCACGCCCTGAAACGCTCTCTAACACCCTCAAACCGTCCCTCTCTCACACTCTCAAACACTCTCTCTCCCTCAAACCCACAAACCCTCTCTCTCCCTCACACACCCTCAAATCCTCTCCTCTCAATTCATTTTACCCGCCCTCTCACTCTCACACCCTCAAACCCTCTCCTATGCCCTCAAACACTCTCTCTATCTCCCTGTCTCAGGTCCTCTCTCAAGCCTTCAAAACCTGTATCTCTGTCTCTCGCCCTCAAACCTCTCTCTCTCATGCCCTCAAATACTTTATCTCTCTCTCTCTTTCACACCATCAAGCCTTTGCTCTCACTCTCAGGCCCTCAACCCCTCTCTCTCTCTCACGCCCTCAAATCGTCTATATCACTCTCTCTCTCTCTCAAGCTTTCCATCACTCCCTCTCTCTCATGCCCTCGAACCCCCTCTCTCTCTCTCTCTCTCTCTTTCTCTCTCAAGCCTTCCAACCCTCTGTCTCTCTCTCTCACACCTTCAAACCTTCTCTCTCTCTCACACACTCATACCCTACCTCTCTCATGCCCTCAAATCCACTCTCTCTTTCTCACCCACTCTAATTCTGTTCCTCTCTTTCAAGCCTTCAAACTCTCTCTCTGTCCCTAACCCTGAAAATTTCTCTCTCACACCCTCAATCCCTCACTCTTTCTATCTCACGCCCGCAATCCCTCTCTTTCTCTCATGCACTGAAATGCTCTCTCACGCCCTCAAACCGTCTCTCTCTCACACTCTCTAACACTCTCTCTCCCTCAAACCCACAAACCCTCTCTCTCCCTCACTCACCCTCAAATCCTCTCCCTCTCTCAATTCATCTTACCCTCCCACTCACTCTCACACCCTCAAGCCCTCTATCTCTCACACCCTCAAACCCTCCCTCTCTCATGCCCTCAAACCCTCTCCTACGCCCTCAAACTCACTCTCTCTCTCCCTTGTCAGGTCCTCCAACCCTCTCCCTCTCTCTCTCAAGCCTTCAAAACCTCTATCTCTGCCTCTCGCCCTCAAACCTCTCTCTCTTATGCCCTCAAACAATTTATCTCTCTCTCTCACCCCATAAGCCATTGCTCTCACTCTCAGACCCTCAACCTCTCTCTCTCTCTCATGCCCTCAAACCGTCCAACTCTCTCTCTCTCTCTCTCTCGTGCTTTCCATCACTGCCTCTCTCTCTCATGCCCTCCAACTCTCTCTCTCTTTCTCTCTCAAGTCTTCCAACCCTCTGTCTCTCTCTCATGCCCTCAAACCGTCACTCTCTCACACACTCATACACTACCTCTCTCACACCCTCAAACCCTCTCTCTCAATCTCTCATGGCCTCAAATCCTCTCTCTCTCATGCCCTCAAACCCTCTCCCTCTCTCTCTCTCTCACACACACCCTCAAACCCTCCCTCATGCCTTCAAACCCTCTCTCTCTCTCTCACCCGCTCTAACTCTGTCCCCCTCTTTCAAGCCTTCAAACTCTCTCTCTCTCCCTCACACTAAAAACCTCACGCCTTCATGCTCTCAAACCCTCTCTCTCTCTCTCTCTCTATCTCATGCACTCATCTCTCAATCCCATGTCCTCAAACCATTTCTCTCTTTCACACCCTCAAACCATCCCTCTCACAGCCTCAATCCCCCTCTCTGTCTCTCATGCCCTCAAACCCTTACACTCTCTCTCACACACTGACAATCCTGCTCTCTCTTTTTCACACCCTCAAACCCCCCCTCTCTCTCTCTCACACCCTCAAACCGTCTCTCTCTCTCTCATGGCCTCAATCACCCTCTCTGTCTCTCATGCCCTCGAACCCTTACTGTCACTCTCACACAGTCAATCCTGCTCTCTAGCTTTCACACCCTCAAACCCTCTCTCTCACTCTCTCGCCCTCAAACCCACTCTCTCTCTGATGCCCTCAAACCCTCTCTCCCTCCCTCTCTCACACCGTCCAACCCTGTCTCTCTCATGCCCTCAAACTCTCCCTCTCGCATACACACACACAATCCCTCAATCACTCTCTCTCTCTCACGCCACCAAACCCTCTTATTCTCTCTCACACCCTCCAACACTCACACTCTCACACCCTCAAACCCCTCTCTCTCTCTCGATCTCCAGCCCTCTCTCTCTGTCACACCCTCAAACCATTTCTCTCTCTCACGCCCCCAAACCCTCTTATTCTCTCTCACACCCTCCAACACTCACACTCTCACACCCTCAAACCCCTCTCTCTCTAATGCCCTCCAACCTTCTCTCTCTCTCGCACCCTCAAAACTGTTTCTCTCTCTCATGCCCTCAAAACTGTCTCTCTCTCTCTCACGCCCTCAAGCCCTCTCTCTTCTCGAGCCCTAAAAACCCTTCTCTCTATCTCTCATGCTCACTAGACCTTTCTTGCTCTCTCTCTCTGTCCCACCCTCCAAACCTCTCTATCTCTCGTTGTCACGCCCTCCTACCTTCTCTCTCTCTCTCACGCCTCAAATCCTCTCTCTCTCTCAAGACTTAAAACCCTCTCTCTCCCTCTCGCCATCAAAACCTCTCTCTCTATCTCAGGCCCTCAAACCCTCTCACTCTCCCTCAACCTCAACCGCTCCCTCTCTGACACCCTGAAAACGTCTCCCTCCTTCACGCCCTCAAAACCTCTCTCTCTCTCTCTCATACCCTCAAAACCTTTCTCTCCATCACAACCACAAAGCCTCTCTCTCTTTCTCTCACGCCCTCCAATCCCCTTTCTCTCTCTTGTGCCCTCCAAAGCTCTCTCTCTCTTCTGCCCTCAAATCCTATCATTCTAACAACCTAATATCCTCTCTCTCTCGCACGTTCTCCAACCCTCTGTCTCTCTCTCTCATGCCTTAAACTCTATTTCTCTCTCTGGCCCTCAAACCCTCTCAATCTCTCACTCTCAAACACTCCCTCTCTCACGCCCTGAAACCCTCTCTCTCTCTTTCAAGCCCTCAAAACCTCTCTCTCTCACGCCCTCAAACCATCTCTCACACTCTCTCTCATGCCCCCAATCCCTCTCTCTGTCTCTCACATCCTTTGAATTCTCTCCCTCTATCACTCTTGCACTCATACACGCTCTCTCTCACGTCCCCAACCCCTCTCTCTCACGCCTTTTAACACTCTCTATTTCTTTCACGCCCTCAAACCGTCTCTCTCTCTCTCTCTCATGCCCTCAAACACTCTGTCTTTCTTTCACATCCTCATATTCTCTCTCTCTCACACGGACTCAAACCCCACCACTATCTCATGCCCTCAAAATCTTTCTCTCTCTCTCACCCTCAAACCCTCCCTCTCTCACGGTCTCCAACACTGTGACTCTCTCTCTCACACGCCTCAAACACTCTCTCTCTCTCTCATGCCCACAAACCCTCGCTCACTCTCATGCCCTCAAAACATCTCTCTCATGCCCACAATCCCTCTCGCATTCTCTCATGCCCTCCAACACTGTGCCTGTCACTCTCAAGCCCTCAAACTCTCAAACCCTCTCTCTCTCACGTCCTGAAATGTTCTCTAACTCTCTCTGGCCATCAAACCTTCTCTCTCTGATGCCCTCAAACCCTCTCTCTCTCTCTCTCTCTCACACATGCCCACAAACCCTCCCTCTCTCACGCCCTCAAACCCTCTTTCTCTCTCTCTCAAGCCTTCAAAACCTCTATCTCTGTCTCTCGCCCTCAAACCTCTCTCTCTCATGCTCGCAAATACTTTATCTCTCTCTGTCACGCCATCAAGCCTTTGCTCTCACTCTCAGACCCTCAAACTCTCTCTCATACCCTCAAACCATCTATCTCTCTCTCTCTCTCTCTCTCAAGCTTTCCATCACTCCCCCCCTCTCTCATGCCTTCAACCCCTCTTTCTCTCTCTCTCTCTTTCTCTCTCAAGCCTTTCAACCCTCTGTCTCCCTCTCATGCCCTCAAACCGTCTCTCTCTCTCACACACTCACACACTACCTCTCTCACACCCTCAAACCCTCTCTCTCTCTCATGCCCTCAAATCCTCTCTCTCTCTCCCTCGCCCTAAAAACCTCTCCCTCTCATGCTCTCAAACCCTCTCTCTCTCTCATGCCCTCAATCTCTCTCCCTCTCTCTCAAGCCCTCAAACCCTATCTCTCTTTCTCTCATGCCCTCAAACCGTCTCTATCTTTCTCTCTCTCTCTCTCTCTCATGCCTTCCATCACTCACTCTCTCTCATGCCCTCGAACACACTCTCTCTCTCTTTCTCTTTCAAGCCTTCCAACCCTCTGTCTCTCTCTCATGCCTTCAAACCTCCTCTCTCTCTCACACACTCATACACTACCTCTTTCACACCCTAAAACCCTCTCTCTCTCTCTCATGGCCTCAAATCCTCTCTCTCTCAGGCCCTCAAACCCTCTCCCTCTCTCTCTCCCTCTCACACACGCCTTAAAACCCTCCCTCCCACATGCCCTCAAACCTTCTCTCTCTCTCTCTCACCCGCTCTAACTCTGTCCCTCTCTTTCAAGCCTTCAAACTCTCTCTCTCTCCCTCACCTTAAAAACCTCACGCTCTCATGTTCTCAAACCCTCACTCTCTCATGCCCACATTCCCTCTCTCATTCTCTCATGTCCTCCAACACTGTGCCTCTCTCTGTCAAGTCCTCAAACCCTCTCTCTCTTATGTCCTGAAATGCTCTCTCTCTCACCATCAAATCCTCTCTCTCTCAGGCCCTCAAACCCTCTTTCTCTCTCTCTCACACACGCCCTCAAACCCTCCCTCCCTCATGCCCTCAAATCCTCTCTCACGCCCACAAACCCTCCTTCCCTCTCTCTGAAGCCCTCAAGCCCTCCCTCTCTCTCTCACCATTAAACCCTCTCTCTCTGACGCCCTCAAATCCCCTCTCTCTCTCTCTCTCACGCCCTCAAACCCTCACTCTCTCTCACGCCATCCAACCCTCTCCCTCTCTCTCACCCCCTGCAACTCTCTCTCTATCTCAAGCCTTCAAACTCTCTATCTCTCTCTCCCACGCCTACAAACCCTCACTCTCTCACATGCCCTCAAACCCTCTTTCTGTTTCTCACACCCTCCAACCCTCCGTCTTTCTCTTTCACACCTTCAAACACTCTCTCTCTCTCTCACGCCCTCATACTGCCTCCATCTCTCTTACGGCCTTAAACCCTCGCACTCTCTCATGCCCTCAAACCGTCTATCTCGCCCTCTCTCTCTCATGCACTCGAACCCTCTCTCTCACCCCCTTCAACTGTCCCTCTCTTTCAAGCCTTCAAACTCTCTCTCTGTCCCTCACCCTGAAAACTTCTCTCTCACACCCTCAAACACTCACTCTTTCTAGCGCACGCCCGCAATCCCTCTCTCTTTCTTTCACGCCCTGAAACGCTCTCTCACGCCCTCAAACCGTCCCTCTCTCACACTCTCAAACACTCTCTCTCCCTCAAACCCACAAACCCTCTCTCTCCCTCACTCACACCCTCAAATCCTCTCCCTCTCTCAATTCATCTTACCCTCCCTCCCTCTCTCACGCCCTCAAACCCTCTCCTACGGCATCAAACTCTCTCTCTCTCTCCTTGTCTCAGGTCCTCCAACCCTCTCCCTCTCTCAAGCCTTCAAAACCTCTATCTATGTCTCTCGCCCTCAAACACTTTATCTCTCTCTGTCACGCCATCAAGCCTTTGCTCTCACTCTCAGGCCCTCAACCCCTCTCTCTCATGCCCTTGAACCGTCTATCTCTCTCTCTCTCTCTCTCTCTCATGCTTTCCATCACTCCCTCTCTTTCTCATGCCCTCAAACCCTCTCTCTCTCTCTTTCTCTCTCAAGCCTTCCAACCCTCTCTTTCTCTCTCTGATGCCCCCAAACCGTCTCTCTCTCTCACACACTCATACACTACCTCTCTCACACTCTCAAACCCTCTCTCTCTGATGCACTCAAATCCTCTCTATCTCTCTCACGCCCTCCAACCCTCTGTTTCTTTCACACCCTCAAACCGTCCCCCTCTCTCTTACAGCCTTAAACCCTCGCTCTCTTTCTCTCTCATGTCCTCAGTCCCTCACTCTCATGCCTTCGAACCCTCTGTCTCTCTCTCATTACTTCAAACTGTCTCTCTCTCTCTCACGACCTCAAACTCTATCTCTCTCAAGCTCTCATGCCATATATCTCTCTCTCAAGCCTTCAAACCCTCTGTATCTCTCTCTCACCCTCAAAACCTCTCTCTCTCTCTCTTTCTCATGCCATGAGGCCCACTCCCTTCCTCTCACAGCCTGAAACTCTCTTTCTCTTTCTCATGCCCTCAAACCCTCTTTCGGTCTCTCACGCCCTCAAATCCTCTCTCTCTCTCTCACGCCCTCGAACCTTGTGCCCTCTCTCCCCCGGCCTCCAAACTTCTCTCTCTCTCTCAAGCCCTCAAACCCTGCCTCTCTCTCTCTCTCACGCCCGGAAATGCTTTCTCACTCTCTCCCAATCAAATCCTCTCTCTCTCTCATGCCCTCTTACCCTCCCTCTCACTCTGACACCCTCAAACCCTCTTTCTCTCTCACTGTCTCTCTCTCATGCCCTCATACCCTTGCTCTCTCTCGCGCTGTTAAACACTCTCTCTCTCACGTCCTCAAACCATCTGTCTCTCTCTCACTCCCTGCAACTCTCTCTCTCTCTCAAGCCTTCCAACTCTCTATCTCTCTCTCCCACGCCTACAAACCCTCACTCTCTCACATGCCTTCAAACCCTCTTTCTGTCTCTCACGCCCTCCAACCCTCCGTCTTTCTCTTTCACACCTTCAAACCCTCTCTCTCTCACGCCCTCATACTGTCTCCTTCTCTCTTACGGCCTTAAACCCTCGCTCTCTCTCATGCCCTCAAAAAGTCTATCTCGCCCTCTCTCTCTCATGCCCTCGAACCCTCTCTCTCTCTCACCCCCTTCAACTGTACCTCTCTTTCAAGCCTTCAAACTCTCTCTCTGTCCCTCACCCTGGAAACTTCTCTCTCACACCCTCAAACCCTCACTCTTTCTATCTCACGTCCGCAATCCCTCTCTCTTTCTCTTACACCCTGAAACGCTCTCTCACGCCCTCAAACCATCCCTCTCTCACACTCTCTAACACTCTCCCTCCCTCACACCCTCAAATCCTCTCCCTCTCTGAATTCATCTTACCCTCCCTCTCACTCTCACACCCTCAAACCCTCTCTCTCTATCTCACACCCTCAAACCCTCCCTCTCTCACGCCCTCAAACCCTCTCCTACGCCCTCAAACTCTCTCTCTCTCCCTGTCTCAGGTCCTCCAACGCTCTCCCTCTCTTTCTCAAGCCTTCAAAACCTCTATCTCTGTCTCTCGCCCTCAAACACTTTATCTCTCTCTCACGCCATCAAGGCTTTGCTCTCATTCTCAGGCCCTAAACCCCCCTCTCTCTCTCTCTCTCACGCCCTCAAACCTTCTATCTCCCTCTCTCTCTCATGCTTTGCATCACTCCCTCTCTTTCTCATGCCCTCCAACCCTCTCTCTCTCTCTCTCTTTCTCTCTCAAGCCTTCGAACCCTCTGTCTCTCTCACATGCCCTCAAACCGTCTCTCTCTCTCACACACTCATACACTACCTCTCACACCCTCAAACCCTCTGTCTCTCTCTGATGCCCTCAAATCCTCTCTATCTCTCTCACACCCTCAAACCGTCCCCCTCTCTCTTACAGCCTAAAATCCTCGCTCTCTTTCTCTCTCATGCCCTCAGGCCCTCACTCACGCCTTCAAACCCTCTCTCTCTATCTCACGCCTTCCGACCCTCTGTCTCTCTCTCATGACTTCAAACTGTCTCTCTCTCTCTCACGACCTCAAACCCTCTCTCTCTCAAGCTAACCTGCCATATCTCTCTCTCTCTCAAGCCTTCAAACCCTTTGTATCTCTCTCACCCTCAAAACCTCTCTCTGTCTCTCTCATGCCATCAGGCCCACTCAAATCTCTCACAGCCTGAAACTCTCTTTCTCTTTCTCATGCCCTCTTACCCTCCCTCTCACTCTCACACCCTCAAACCCTCTTTCTCTCTCACTGTCACTCTCTCACGCCCTCATACCCTCTCTCTCTCTCACACCCTCAAACCGAATCTTTCTCTATTGCCTTCAATCCCTCTCTCTCTCTCTCTCTTCCATCAAACCTTCTCTCTCTCTCTCTCTGTCTCAAGCCTTCCAACTCTCTCTCTCTCTCTCTCATTTATTCAAACTGTCTCTATCTCTCTCTCTCTCTCTCATGGCGTCAAACCCTCTCTCTCTCTCTCGCACCCTCAAAACCTCTCTGTCTCTCATGGTCTCAAAACCTCTCCTTCTCACACCCTCCAACCCTCGGTCTCTCTCTCTCACACCCTCCACACCTCTCTCTTTCTATCTCATGGCCTCAATCCCTCTTTCTCTCACGGCCTCAAACCCTCACTCACTCTCTCACACCCTTTAACCCTCTGTCTCTCTCTTTCACACCCTCAAACCCTCTCTGTTTCTGTCTCGCACAAGCCCTCAAACCCTCTCTCTTTCTCTCACACCCTCAAACCATCTCCCTCTCTCCTACTGCCTTAATCCCTCGCTTTCTCTCACTCTCATGCCCTCAGTCCCTCTCTCTCACGCCTTCGAACCCTCTCTCTCTCTCTCTCTCTCTCTCATGCCTTCCGACACTCTGCCTCTCTCTCATGTATTCAATCTGTCTCTCATTCTCTCTCTCACGGCCTCAAACCCTCTCTCTCTCATGCCCTCATGTCATATCTCTCTCTCTCTCACGCCTACAAACCTTCTCTATCCCTCACACTCTCTCTCTCTCATGCCCTCCAAACCCGCCTCTCTCTCTCACACCCTCAAAACCTCTCTCTCTCATGCCCTCAAAACTTCACTCTCTCTCTCACGCCCTCAAACCCTCTCTCTTTCTCTCACGGCCTCAAAACCCCTCTCTCTCTCTCTCATGCCCTCAAACCCGCTCTCATGCTCTCAAACCCTCCCTCTGTCTCTCACGCCCTCAAACCCACTCTCTCCCTCACACCCTTGAACCCTGTGCCCCTCTCTCTCCCAACCTCAAAACTTCTCTCTCTCTCTCTCCCAAGCCCTCAAACCCTCTCTCTCTCTCATGCCCAGAAATGCTCTCTCTCTCTCGCCATCAAATCCTCTCTCTCTCACGCCCTCAAACCCTCTCCCTCTCTCAGGCCCTCTTAGCCTCCCTCTCACGCCCTCAAACCCTCTCCCTCTCTCAAGCCCTCTTACAAGCCCTCAAACCCTCTCTCTTTCTCTCTCTCTTTCTCTCTCTCTTTCTCTCTCTCTCTCTCTCATGTCCTCAAACCCTCTTTCACGCCTTCAACCATCTCTCTATCCAGCCTTCAAACCCCTTATATCTCTCTCTGGCCCTCAAAATCTCTCTCTCTCATGCCATCAAACCCTCTCTCTCTCTCTCGCTCAGGCCCACAAAACCTCTCTCTCTCTCTCACCCCCTCAAAAGTCTCCCTCTCTCACGGCCTCAAAACCTCTCTCTCTCTTTCTCATGCCTTCTAACCCTCTCTCTCTCATGAGCTCAAATCCTCTCTCTCTCTCTCACGCCCTCCATCCCTTTGTCTCTCTCTCCCTCACACCCTCAAAACCGCTCTCTCTCTCTCTCACTCAGGCCCACAAAACCTCTCTCTCTCTCTCTCACCCCCTCAAAAGTCTCCCTCGCTCACAGCCTCAAACCCTCTCTCTCTCATGCCCTCAAACCATTTGCCCCTATCAAGCCCTCAAAACTCCTCTCTCTCTTTCAAGCCCTCAAACCCTCTCGGTCTCATGCCCTTTAACCACCCCCTCTCTTTCTTAAACACTCGAACCCTCTCTGACGCCTTCAAACCCTCTCTCTCTCTCAGGTCCTCCACCCCTCTCCCTTTCTCTCACGCGGTCAAACCCCTCTCTCTCTCAAGCCTTCAAAACCTATATCTCTCTCTCTCGTCCTCAAACCTTTCTCTCTCATGCCCTCAAACATGTTCTCTCTCTCTCACACCATCAAGCCTTTGCTCTCACTCTCAGGTCCTCAAACTCTCTCTCTCTCTCTCACGCCCTCATACAGTCTCCTTCTCTCTTACGGCCTTAAACCCTCGCTCTCATGCCCTCAAACCGTCTATCTCGCCCTCTCTCTCTCATGCCCTCGAACCCTCTCTCTCGCTCTCACCCCCTTCAACTGTCCCTCTCTTTCAAGCCTTCAAACTCTCTCTGTCCCTCACCCTGAAAACCTCTCTCTCACACCCTCAAACCCTCACTCTTTCTGTCTCACGCCCTGAAATGCTCTCTCACGCCCTCAAACCGTCCCTCCCTCACACTCTCAAACACTCTTTCTCCCTCAAACCCACAAACCCTCTCTCTCCCTCACTCACACCCTCAAATCCTCTCCCTCTCTCAATTCATCTTACACCCCCTCTCACTCTCACACCCTCAAACCCTCTCTCTATCTCTCACACCCTCAAACCCTCCCTCTCTCGTGCCCTCAATCCCTCTCCTACCCCCTCAAACTCGCTCTCTCTCTCCCTGTCTCAGGTCCTCCAACCCTCTCCCTCTCTCTCTCAAGCCTTCAAAACCTCTATCTCTGTCTCTCGCCCTCAAACCTCTCTCTCTCATGCCCTCAAACACTTTATCTCTCTCTCTCACGCCATCAAACCTTTGCTCTCACTCTCAGGCTCTCAACTCCTCTCTCTCTCTCATGCAGTCAAACCGTCTATCTCTCTCTCTCTCTCATGCATTCCATCACTCCCTCTCTCTCATGCCCTCGAACCCTCACTCTCTCTCTTTCTCTCTCAAGCCTTCCAACCCTCTGTCTCTCTCTCATGCCCTCAAACCGTCTCTCTCTCATGCCCTCAAATCCTCTCTCTCTCTCTCACCCGCTCTAACTCTGTCCCTCTCTTTCAAGACTTCAAACTCTCTCTCTCTCCCTCTCCCTAAAAACCACTCCCTCTCATGCTCTCAAACCCTTTCTCTCTCTCTTTTATGTCCTCAATCCCTCTCTCTTTCTCTCACACCCTCCAACACAGTACCTCTCTCTCCCAAGACCTCAAACCCTCTCTCTCTCTCTCACCATCAAACCCTCTCTCTCTGATGCCCTCAAACCCTCTCCCTCTCTCTCTCTCAGACACGCCCACAAACCCTCCCTCTCTCACGACCTCAAACCCTCTCTCTCTCTCTCTCTCACATTCTCATACTCTGTGCCTCTCTCCCAAGCCCTCAAACCCTCTCTCCCTCTCTCTCAAGCTCTCAAACCATCCCTCTCTCTCTCTCTCACCATTAAATCCCCTCTCTCTGACGCCCTCAAATCCTCTCTCTCTGATGCCCTCAAACCCTCACTGTCTCTCTCACGCCATCCAACCCTCTCCCTCTCTCTCACTCCCTGCAACTCTCTCTCTCTCTCTCTCTCTCAAGCCTTCAAACTCTCTGTCTCTCTCTCCCATGCCTACAAACCCTCACTCTCTCACATGCCCTCAAACCCTCTTTCTGTCTCTCACGCCCTCCAACCCTCCGTCTTTCTCTTTCACACCTTCAAACCCTCTCTCTCTCTCTCACGCCCTCATACTGTCTCCTTCTCTCTTACGGCCTTAAACCCTCGCTCTCTCAAGACCTCAAACCATCTATCTCGCCCTCTCTCATGCCCTCGAACCCTCTCTCTCTCTCTCACCCCCTTCAACTGTCCCTCTCTTTCAAGCCTTCAAACTCTCTCTGTCCCTCAACCTGAAAACTTCTCTCACACCCTCAAACCCTCACTCTTTCTATCTCACACCAGCAATCCATCTCACTTTCTCTCACGCTCTGAAACGCTCTCTCACGCCCTCAAACCATCCATCTCACACTCTCTAACACTCTCTCTCCCTCAAACCCACAAACCCTCTCTCTCCCTCACTCACACCCTCATATCCTCTCCCTCTCTCAATTCATCTTACTCTCCCTCTCACTCTCACACCCTCAAACCCTCCCTCTCTCACGCCCTCAAACCCTCTCCTATGCCCTCAAACTCTCTCTCTCTCTCCCTGTCTCAGGTCCTCCAACCCTCTCCCTCTCTTTCTCAAGCCTTCAAAACCTCTATCTCTGTCTCTCGCCCTCAAACACTTTATCTCTCTCTCTCACGCCAACAAGGCTTTGCTCTCACTCTCAGGCCCTTAACCCCCCTCTCTCTCTCTCTCATGCCCTCAAACCTTCTATCTCCCTCTCTCTCTCATGCTTTGCATCACTCCCTCTCTTTCTCATGCCCTCGAACCCTCTCTCTCTCTCTTTATCTCTCAAACCTTCAAACCCTCTGTCTCTCTTTCATGCCCTCAAACCGTCTCTCTCTCTCACACACTCATACACTACCTCTCTCACACCCTCAAACCCTCTGTCTCTCTCTGATGCCCTCCAACCCTCTCTGTTTCTCTCACACCCTCAAACAGTCCCCCTCTCTCTTACAGCCTTAAACCCTCGCTCTCTTTCATGCCCTCAGGCCCTCAATCTCATGCCTTCGAACCCTCTCTCTCCATCTCACGCCTTCCGACCCTCTGTCTCTCTCTCTCATGACTTCAAACTGCCTCTCTCTCTCAAGCTCTCATGCCATATATCTCTCTCTCTCAAGCCTTAAAACCCTCTGTATCTCTCTCACCCTCAAAACCTCTCTCTCTCTCTCTCATGCCATCAGGCCCACTCCCTTACTCTCACAGCTTGAAACTCTCTCTTTCTCATGCCCTCAAACCCTCTCTCTGTCTCTCATGCCCTCAAATCCTCTCTCTCTCTCACGCCCTCGAACCATGTGCCCTCTCTCCCCCGTTCTCCAAACTTCTCTCTCTCAAGCCCGGAAATGCTCTCTTTCTCTCTCCCCATCAAATCCTCTCTCTCTCATGCCCTCATACCCTCTATCTCTCTCTCGCGCTGTCAAACACTGTCTCTCCCTCTCACGTCCACAAACCATCTCTCTCTATAGGCCACAAACTTCCCATCTCTCTCTCTTTCTCTCACGCCCTCAAACCGAATCTTTCTCTATTGCCTTCAATCCTCTCTCTCTCTTCCATCAAACCCTCTCTCTCTCTCTTAAGCCTTCCAACTCTCTCTATCTCTCATTTATTCAAACTGTCTCTCTCTCTATCTCTCTTTCTCTCTCATGGCGTCAAACCCTCTCTCTCTCTCTCACACCCTCAAAACCTCTCTCTCACACCCTCAAAACCTCTCTCTTTCTATCTCACGCCCTCAATCCCTCACTCACTCTCACACCCTTTAACCTGCCATCACTCTCTTTCACACCCTCAAACCCTCTCTGTCTCTCTCTCACAAGCCCTCAAACCCTCTCTCTTTCTCTCACACCCTTGAACCATCTCCCTCTCTCCTACTGCCTTAAACACTCGCTTTCTCTCACTCTCATGCCCTCAGTCCCTCTCTCTCACCCCTTTGAACCCTCTCTCTCTCTTTCTCATGCCTTCCGACACTCTGTCTCTCTCTCTCATGTATTCAATCTGTCTCTCATTCTCTCTCTCACGGCCTCAAACCCTCTCTCTCATGCCCTCATGCCATATCTCTCTCTCTCTCTCATGCCTACAAACCTTCTCTATCTCTCACACTCTCTCTCTCTCTCTCATGCCCTCCAAACCCGCCTCTCTCTCTCTCACACCCTCAAAACCTCTCTCTCTCATGCCCTCAAAACTTCACTCTCTCTCTCACGCCCTCAAACCCTCTCTCTTTCTCTCATGGCCTCAAAACCCCTCTCTCTCTCTCATGCCCTCAAACCCTCTCTCATGCTCTCAAACCCTCCCTCTGTCTCTCACGCCCTCAAACCCTCTCTCCCCCTCACACCCTTGAACCCTGTGCCCCTCTCTCTCCCACCCTCAAAACTTCTCTCTTTCTCTCTCTCAAGCCCTCAAACCCTCTCTCTCCCATGCCCGGAAATGTTCTATCTCTCTTGCCGTCAAATCCTCTCTCTCACGCCCTCAAACCCTCTCCCTCTCTCAGGCCCTCTTACCCACCCTCTCACGCCCTCAAACTCTCTCATGTCCTCAAACCCTCTCTCACGCCCTCACCATCTCTCTTTCTCCCTCAGGTCCTCCAACCCTCTCCATCTCTCTCTCACACCATGAAACTCTCTCTATCAAGCCTTCAAACCCCTTATATCTCTCTCTGGCCCTCATAATCTCTCTCTCTCATGCCATCAAAACCTCTCCCTGTCTTGCTCAGGCCCACAAAACCTCTCTCCCTCTCTCATAGCCTCAAAACCTCTCTCTCTTTCTCATGCCTTCTAACCCTTTCTCTCATGACCTCAAACCTCTCTCTCTCTCTAACTCCCTCCATCCCTTTGTCTCTCTCTCTCTCCCTCACACCCTCAAAACCGCTCTCTCTCACAGCCTCAAACCCTCTCTCTCTCATGCCCTCAAACCATCTCTGTCTCATGCCCTTTAACCCTCTTTCAGCACCCTCAAACCCTCTCTGACGCCTTCAAAGCCTCTCTCTCTCTCTCAGGTCCTCCAACTCTCTCCCTTTCTCTCACACCGTCAAACCCCTCTCTCTCTCAAGCCTTCAAAACCTATATCTCTCCCTCTCACCCTCAAACCTTTCTCTCTCATGCCCTGAAACACGTTCTCTCTCTCTCTCTCTCTCTCACACCATCAAGCCTTTGCTCTCACTCTCAGGCCCTCAAACCCTCTTTCTCTCTCACGTCCTCCGACCCTCTGTCTCTCTTTCTCACACCATCAAACCCTCCCTCCCTCTCACACCCTCAAATCATCTCTCTCTCTCTCATGTATTCAATCCCTCTCTCTCTCGCTCAGGCCCTCCAACCCTCTCTCTCTCTCTCTCTCTCTCTCAAGACTTCCGACCCTCTGTGTCTCTCTCATGACCTCAAACCATCTCGCTCTCTCTCTCCCTCCTCTCTCTCTCATGCCCTCAAACCCTCTCTCTCTCTCATGCCCTCAAAACCTCTCTCTCTCTCTCTCTCTCTCACGCCCTCAAACCCTCTCTCTCTCTCTCTCTAACGCCCAAACCCCCTCTCTCTTCAGGGCTTTCACACCCTGAAGCCCTCTCTCGCACGCCATCAAACCTCTCTTTCTCAGACCATCAAACCCTTTCTCTCTGATGCACTCCAACCTTCACTCTCTGTCTCCCTCTCTCATGTCCTCCAACCACTCCCTCTCTCTTACGTGCTGAAATTCTCTCTCTCAAGCCTTCAAACCCTCTATCTTTCCCTCTCTCGCCCTCAAACCCCCTCTCTCTCTCACCCACTCAAACCCTCTTTCTCTCATGCCCACAAAACCTCTCTCTCCCTCTCACGTCCACCAACCCTCTGTCTCTCTCACTCTCACACACCCTCAAAACCTCTCTTTCAATCTCTCTCTCTCACGGCCTCAAACCCTCTCTCTCTCATGCCCTCAGACGATATCTCTCTATCTCTCACGCCCACAAACATTCTGTCTCATACACCCTCCAACCCACTCTCTCTCATGCCATCAAATTCTCTCTCACTCTCTCACTCTCCCGAACCCTGTGCCCCTCTCCCGCTCTCAAAACTTCCCTCTCTCTCTCTCAAGCCCACAAACCCTCTCTCTCTCCCTCTCCCTCTCTATCACACCATCAAACTCTCCATCCCTCATGCCCACAAACCCTCCCTCTCTCATGCCCCTCAAACCCTCTCTCTGTCTATCATGACCTCCAACCCTGTGCCTCTGTCTCTCAAGCCCTCAAACCCTCTCTCTCTCTCTCTCTCAATCCCTAAAACCCTCCCTCTCTCTCTCTCTCTCACCATTAAACCCTCTCTCTCTGATGCCCTGAAATCCTCTCTCTCTCTCTGATGCCCTGAAATCCTCTCTCTCTCTCTGATGCCCTCAAACCCTCACTCTCTCTCTCTCACGCCATCCAACCCTCTCCCTCTCTCTCATCCCCTGCAACTCTCTCTCTCTCAAGCTCTCAAACTCTCTATCTCTCTCTCTCCCACGCCTACAAACCCTCACTCTCTCACATGCCCTCAAACTCTTTCTCTCTCTCTCACTCCCTCTTCTCCCCTCTCACTCCCGCTCCCTCCCTCTCCATCACTCTCCCTCTCCCTACCTCCATTTATCACCCTCACCCTCCCCCTTTCTCTCTCCTTCTCTCTCTCCCTCATTCCCTCTCTCCATCAATCCCTCCCTCACTCTCCTTCCCTCTCCTTCCCTCTCCTTCCCTCTCCTTCCCTCTCCTTCCCTCTCCTTCCCTCTTCTTCCCACTTCTTCCCTCTCCTTCCCTCTACTTCCCTCTCCCTCCCTCTCCCTCCCTCTCCCACTTCCTCCCACTTCCTCCCTCTTCCTCCCTCTTCCTCCCTCTCCCTCTGTCTCCCTCTCTCTAGCTTCCCTCTAGCTTCCTCTGCTTTCCTCTCTCCCGGTCGTTCCCGCATGCACCCTCTCGCTCCCTCTTGTACATGCTCCCCCCCGCCCTCCATTCCACCCCCTCCCACCCTCTCATTCCCTCACCAAGACCTCCTTCCCTCTCCCACCCACCGCTCCCTCTCCCTCTCCCTCCCTCTCTCTCTCTCTCCCTTTCCCTCCTTCTCCCTTCCTCCCCCTCTCCCTCTCCCTTTCCCTTCCCACACCCCCTCCCCTCTCCCTCCATCCCTCCCATCTCCCTCCCTCCCTCCCCCTCTCCCTCCCCCTCTCCCTTCCCCTCTCCCTCCCTCTCTCCCTCCCTCTCTCACTCTCCATTTCCCTCTCCCACTCTCTCCCTCACGCTCCCTCTCTCTCTCCCACTCTCCATCCCTCTCCCATCCTTTCCCTCCCTCTCCCTCTCCCTATCACTACCTCCCCCTCTCTCACTCCCGCTCCCTCCCTCTCCATCCCTCTCCCTCCCGCCATCTCTCGCACTCACCCTCCCCCTTTCCCTCAATCCTAACCCTTCTTGTCCTCCTCCCTCTCTCCTGCTCGATCTCCCTTTCTTCCTCTCCCTTTCTCCATCACCATTTCCCTCTCCCTCCCTCCCTCTACCTCTCTCTCTCCCTATCTCTCCCTCACACTCCCTCTCCCTCCCTCTCTCTCCCTATCATCCTCCCTCTCCCTTCCTTTCCCTCCCTCTCTTTCACTCCCTCTGCTCCCTCTCTCATTCCCTCTCCCTCCCTACCCCCTCCCCTTTTCGCCCTCAGCCTCCCCCTAACCCTCTCCTTCTCATTCTCTCTCAATCAACCCCTCTCTCCCTCTCTCTCCCTCCCCTTCTCTCCTTCCCTCTCCCTCTCTCCAGCTCACTCTCCCTCCCTCTCCCTCTCCCTCTCCCTCTTACTCGCAATTTCCCTCCCCCCCACCTCTGCCCCTCACCTTCCGTCGCCCTCCTCTCCCTCCCTCCCCACCATCCCTCTCCCTCCCTCTTCCTCCCTCTCCCTCCCTCTCCCTCCCAACCCTCCCTATCCCTCCCTCTCTCTCCCTCCCCCACCATCCCTCTCCCTCCCTCTCCCTTCCTCGCTCTCCCTCCCTCTCGCAGCTTATCTCTCTCTCCCTCCCTTTCTCCCCCTCCCTCCC